>NC_092156.1:957500-1162500 GCF_045791955.1 Oncorhynchus clarkii lewisi
CTACTACTATTACTACTACTACTACTACTACTACTACTGTTGCTACTACTACTACTACTACTGTTACTGCTACTACTACTACTAATGTTACTGCTACTACTACTGCTATTTCTACTGCTGCTATTACTGCTAATACTGTTACTACTACAACTACTACTACTTCTACTACTACTACAAATATTTATACTGCTGCTAATAATACTACTACTGTTACTTCTCCTACCACAACTACTACTACTGCTACTACCACTACTACTACTACTACCACTACTGCTACTACTGCTACCACCACTACTACTATTACTACTACTACTACTACTGTTACTACTACTACACCTGCTACTACTGTTACTACTACTGCTACTACTACAACTACTACTACTGCTACTACTACAAATATTTATACTACTGCTACTACTGCTACTACTGCTACAACTACTACTACTACTGCTGCTACTACTACAAATATGTATACTGCCTCTGCTACTACTGCTGCTACTACTACTACTTCTACTGCTACTACTACTACTACTTTTTTTTTTTTTTTTACCTTTATTTTACTAGGCAAGTCAGTTAAGAACAAATTCTTATTTTCAATAAAACTTAAAAAAAAGAAAATTACTCATTGATGGGGAAAGAGTGTCCAATGTCTCTATTTGGAGAAGTAACCTATCCCAATCTCCTCCCATAAATGGCGCCATCACCGAATACCCATGTAAAGAAAGGCCCTTGGTTCATGATCAAAGCTATTGAAATACCTGGCAACAGGGTCATTTTAATCAGGATTATGTATGTTGAAATTCCTGGAAACAGTTGATTTCTCATCATGGTTATGGCTGTTGAAATGCCTGGCAACAGGTGATTTTAAATCATGATTATGGCTATTGAAATAACTGGCAACAGGTGATTTTAAATCATGATTATGGCTGTTGAAATGTCTGGCAGCAGGTGCATTTGCATCATGATTATGGCTTTTGAAATGCCTGGCAGCAGGTGCATTTGCATCATGATTATGGCTATTGAAATTCCGGGCAACCGGTGATTTTTAATCATGGTTGTTACTGTTGAATTGCCTGGCAACAGGTCATTTTTCGTCATGGTTGTGGCTGAAATGCCTGGTAAAAAGGTGATTTTTTTATCACCATTATGGCTGTTGAAATGCCTGGCAACTGGTGAATTTTAATCATGATTATGGCTTTTGAAAAGCCTGGCAACATGTGAATTTTCATCACGATTATGTCTGTTGAAATGCCTGGCAACAGGTCAATTTTCATCATGATTATAGCTGTTGAAATGACTGGAAATATCAGAATTTTCATCATGATTATGGCTGTTGAAACGCCTGACAACAGGGGATTTTTCATCATGGTTATGGCTGTTGAAATGCCTGGCAACAGGGGAATTTTCATCATGAATTTGTCTATTTAAATGCCCGGCAACAGGTGATTTTTCATAATTGTTGCTGTTGAAATGCCTGGCAACGGGATTTTTCATCATCATAATGGCTGTTGAAATGCCTGGCAACAGGGGATTTTCATCATGGCTTTTGCTGTTGAAATGCCTGGCAACAGGGGATTTTTCATCATGGTTGTAAATGGAGCTCTTATGCTCACATATCCTTGTCACACGTTCGCGTTTGGTCTTACCCACATAATAAAGGTTAAAGGAACAGTTAAAACGTACCCACATGTATCTGCCTATTTCTCAGGCCCAGAATCTAGAATATGCATATAATTGTCAGATTAGGATTGAAAACACTCTAAAGTTTCCAAAACTGTCACAATATTGTCTGTGAGTATAACAAAACTGATATTGCAGGCGAAAACCTGAGGAAAATTCAACCAGGAAGTGGCCTCTATTTTGAAAGCTCCATGGTCCACTGAATGCCTTCCCTCCATTTAAAGGATTCCTTTTCCTATGGCTTCCCCATGTTGTGAACAGTCTTTAGACATAGTTTCAGGCTTTTATTTTGAAAAATGAGCGAGAAAAATCACACCGTGTCAGTGTATAGCTTGGTGCCAGCAGCATTTTGCATGTGCAACAGTTTGGAGCAGCCATTGTGTCTCTCTCTCCTATTGACGAAGCTAAAGTCCCGGTTGATATATTATCGATGTAACGGTTTTCTTCTGTTGAAGGAGAGGAGGACCAAAATGCAGCGTGGTTAGTGTTTAACATGTTTAATAAGGACAATAAATGTGAACACAACAAAACAACAAATGTGAAAAATCCGAAACAGTTCTATCTGGTGCATAGACACAAAGACAGAAGACAACCACCCACAAAAACCAACACAAAACAGGCTACCTAAATATGGTTCCCAAACAGAGACAATGACTAACACTGATTGAGAACCATATCAGGCCAAACATAGAAATAGACAAACTAGACATACAACATAGAATGCCCACTCAGCTCACATCCTGACCAACACTAAAACAAAGAAAACACAAAAGAACTATGGTCAGAACGTGACAGTCGATTATATATTGAAAAAACAACCTGAGGATTGATTATAAAAAACATTTGACATGTTTCCGTGAACTTTACGAATACTATTTGGAATTTTTGTCTGCGATGTCGTGACCGCTCGAGACTGTGGATTTCTGAACGTAATGCGCCAAACAAATGGAGGTATTTTGGATATAAAAAATAATCTTTGTGGAACAAAAGGAACATATAATGTGTGAACATTTATTGTAAGTCTCGTGAGTGCAAACATCCGAAGATCATCAAAGGTAAGCGATTTAATCTATTTATTTCTGACTTTCGTGACCAATCTACTTGGCTGCTAGCTGTTTGTAATGTTTTGTCTACTGAGAGAGATGTTCTTACATAAACGCTTGGATAGCTTTCGCCGAAAATCTTTATTGAAATCTGACACGCCAGGTGGATTAACAACAAGCTAATCTGGACGGGTGCATCAAGACGTTTTTAAGGAGAAATACAACATATTTGGTCATTCTATTTTAAACCTTTTATCCTCTCACCTGAATGGAGGTTATTTAGAGAGTTTCCTCTGATCATGACATATCAGAATAGAGACAGATAGGACAACTGTCCAGACTGCAGATGACTAGATGACGATCATTCTGTTTATGCCAGAAATACCACCTGTAGTTCCTCAGTCTCATTCACAGTTTCATTCACTGTTTAACTCATTGCTTTATTCGTCATTTCATCAAATCAAATCTAATTTATTTATAATGTATTTATATAGCCCTTCTTACATCAGCTGAAATCTCAAAGTGCTGTACAGAAACTCATCCTAAAACCCCAAACAGCAAGCAATGCAGGGGTAAACGCACGGTGGCTAGGAAAAACTCTCTAGAAAGGCCAAAACCTAGGAAGAAACCTAGAGAGTAACCAGGCTATGAGGTGTGGCCAGTCCTCTTCTGGCTGTGCCGGGTGAAGATTATAACAGAACATGGCCAATATAACGGAACATGGCCAAGATGTTCAAATGTTCATAAATGACCAGCATGGTCAAATATTAATAATCACAGTAGTTGTCGAGGGTGAAGAAAGTCAGCACCTCGGGAGTAAATGTCAGTTGGCTTTTCATAGCCGATCATTAAGAGTATCTCTACTGCTCCTGCTGTCTCTAGAGAGTTGAAAACAGCAGGTCTGGGACAGGTAGCACATCCGGTGAACAGGTCAGGGTTCCATAGCCACAGGCAGAACAGTTAAAACTGGAGCAGCAGCACGGCCAGTTGGACTGGGGACAGCAAGGAGTCATCATGCCAGGTAGTCCTGAGGCATGGTCCTAGGGCTCAGGTCTTCAGAGAGACAAAGAAAGAGAGAAAGAGAGAATTAGAGATATTCACACAGGACCCCGGATAAGACAGGAGAAGTACTCCAGATATAACAAACTGACCCTAGCCCCCCGACACATAAACTACTGCAGCATAAATACTGGAGGCTGGGACAGGAGGGGTCAGGAGACACTGTGGCCCCATCTGATGATACCCCCGGACAGGGCCAAACAGGCAGGATATAACCCCCACTTTGACAAAGCACAGCCCCCACACCACTAGAGGGATATATTCAACCACCTTACCATCCTGAGACGAGGCTGAGTATAGCCCACAAAGATCTCCGCCACGGCACAACCCAAGGGGGGGAACCAACCCAGACAGGAAGATCGCGTCAGTGACTCAACCCACTCAAGTGACGCACCCCTCCTATGGACGGCATGGAAGAGCACCAGTAAGCCAGTGACTCAGCCCCTGTAATAGTCATTCGCTGTTTCTTCCGTTCTATAATTCACTGTTTCATCCAACCTATAATTCACTGTTTCATTCGTCCTATAATTCACTGTTTCATTCGTCCTATAATTAACTGTTTTTTCCACCCTATAATTAATTGTTTCACTCATTGTTTCATCCAAGGAAGGGGGAGGAAGAGGGGAGGGGGGAAGGAAGAGGGGAGGGGAAGGAAGGGACGAGGGGAGGGGAAAGAAGGGGGAGGTGAAGGAAGGGGTGAATGCATGGGGGAGGGAAGGAGGGGGAGGGGAAGGAAGAAGGGAGGGGGAGGAAGGGGGAGGGAAAGGAAGTGGGATGGGAAAGAAAGGGGAGGGGAAAAAAGGGGTGAAGGCACGGAAGAGGGGAAGGAAGAATGGAGGGGGAGGAAGGGGGAGGGGAAGGAAGAAGGGGGGAAAGGAAGGGGAGGGAAGTAAGGGGGAGGAAAAGGAAGAAGGGGGGATCGGAAGGGGGGAGGGGAGAAGAGAGGGAAGGGGAAGGGGGAGGATAGGGAAGGAGGAGGGAGGGGAAGGAAGAGGGGGTGGGAAGGAAGAAGGGAGGGGAAGGAAGAGGGGGTGGGAAGGAAGAATGGAGGGAAAGGAAGAGGGGATGGGACGGAAGAGGGGATGGGACGGAAGAGGGGGTGGGAAGGAAGAGGGGGTGGGAAGGAAGAGGGGGTGGGAAGGCGGAGGGGAAGGAAGAAGGGAGGGGACAGAAGAGGGGTGGGAAGGAAGAGGAGAGGGGAAAGAAGGGGGAGAAGGACGAGGGGAGGGTAAGAAAGAGGGGAGGGAAGGGAAAAGAGGAGGGGAAGGAAGGGAGGAGGGGAAGGAAGAGGGGAAGGAAGAGGGGAAGGAAGGGAAAAGGGGATGGGAAGGAAGAAGGGTGGGGACAGAAGAGGGGGTGTGAAGGAAGAGGTGAGGGGGTGGGAAGGAAGAGAGGAGGGGAAGGAAGAAGGGAGGGGAAGGAAGGGGGATGTGGAAGGAAGAGGGGAGGGTTAGGGACCACACATTCATCACCATCCAGAGAGGGACTGAAAAGACAAACACACTTCCCACAACTTCTCTGTCACAACACTCAGTGAAACCACACTTCCCACACCTTCTCTGTGTCACAACACTCAGTGAAACCACACTTCCCACACCTTCTCTGTGTCACAACACTCAGTGAAACCACACTTCCCAAACCTTCTCTGTGTCACAACACTCAGTGAAACCACACTTCCCAAACCTTCTCTGTGTCACAACACTCAGTGAAACCACACTTCCCAAACCTTCTCTGTGTCACAACACTCAATGAAACCACACTTCCCAAACCTTCTCTGTGTCACAGCACTCAGTGAAACCACACTTCCCAAACCTTCTCTGTGTCCCAACACTCAGTGAAACCACACTTCCCAAACCTTCTCTGTGTCACAACACTCAGTGAAACCACACTTCCCACAACGCATCATCAACACAAAGGAGGAAAAAAACATTTTGAATCACCTTGGCACTCTTTCAATTCCTGCCCTCCCCGCCATCTCCGCCTGACCCCCCCCTCCCTTCATCTCTGCATCGACTCTTTCGTTCTTTTGTCCCTGTCTGTGATTCGGTTCTGTCATTTCCTCTCGTCATGTGACTCTTTCTCCATAACTACTGGTTTGCTCACACACTCATTCACTCAGTCACTCTTGTCCTCTGTCACTCCCTTTCTACTCATCATTATCTATCCTGCAGCGGTCTCCAGCTCCCTCCCTCCCTCCCTCCCTCCCTCCCTCCAAGACCCACCACCTCCACACACACTCCATGACCCCACACCAAAAAAATGCAACACTTTACAAGCCCACACACACAAACATACATGGACCCCCCCCCCACACACACACACACACATGGACCAGCCCCATCCCCTCGCTAATCCTCGTCACAGAACCTCCGTCATCAGTGCTTTTCTCGCTCCACCAAATCTGCCGTGACTCAAAACTATTTTCCTGAAATTTGTCATTCATTACCTCCCTCTACACCCCACCCCAACCCATCCCTCCCCTCCCTCTACACCCCCACCCCACCCTTCCCACCATCTACACCTCCACCCCACCCTTCCCTCCATCTACACCACCTCCCTTCCCTCCCTCTACACCCCCTCCCCACCCATTCCCTCCTTCTACACCACCTCTCCTCCCTCCCTCTACACCTCCCTCTATACCCCCATGTAGTGGTGTAGTTATGTGTTGTATTGTAGATATGTAGTGGTGTAATAATGTATTGTATTGTAGATATGTAGTGGTGTAATAATGTGTTGTATTGTAGATATGTAGTTGTGTATTGTAGATATGTAGTGGTAGAGTAGTGGTGTAATAATGTGTTGTATTGTAGATATGTAGTGGTAGAGTAGTGGTGTAATAATGTGTTGTATTGTAGATATGTAGTGGAGTAATAATGTTTTGTATTGTAGATATGTAGTGGTAGAGTAGTGGTGTAATAATGTGTTGTATTGTAGATATGTAGTGGAGTAATAATGTTTTGTATTGTAGATATGTAGTGGTGTAATAATGTGTTGTATTGTAGATATGTAGTGGTGTAATAATGTGTTGCATTGTAGATATGTAGTGGTAGAGTAGTGGTGTAATAATGTGTTGTATTGTAGATATGTAGTGGTGGAGTAGTGGTGTAATAATGTGTTGTATTGTAGATATGCAGTGGTGTAATAATGTGTTGTATTGTAGATATGTAGTGGTGTTATAATGTGTTGTATTGTAGATATGTAGTGGTAGAGTAGTGGTGTAATAATGTGTTGTATTGTAGATATGTAGTGGTGTAATAATGTGTTGTATTGTAGATATGTAGTGGTAGAGGAGTGGGGTAATAATGTGTTGTATTGTAGATATGTAGTGGTGTAATAATGTGTTGTATTGTAGATATGTAGTGGTGTATTGTAGATATGTAGTGGTAGAGTAGTGGTGTAATAATGTGTTGTATTGTAGATATGTAGTGGTAGAGTAGTGGTGTAATAATGTGTTGTATTGTAGATATGTAGTGGTAGAGTAGTGGTGTAATAATGTGTTGTATTGTAGATATGTAGTGGTGTAATAATGTGTTGTACTGTAGATATGTAGTGTTAGAGTAGTGGTGTAATAATGTGTTGTATTGTAGATATGTAGTGGTGTAATAATGTGTTGTATTGTAGATATGTAGTGGTAGAGTAGTGGGGTAATAATGGTGGGTAGAGACAGTCCCTCAGGTGGGTAGAGACTGTCTCTCAGGTGCATCGAGACTGTCTCTCAGGTGGGTAGAGACATTCCCACATGTGCAGAGAAGACAGTACCTCGGGTGGGTAGTAGACAGTCCCTCAGATGGGCAGAGACTGTATCTCAGGTGCGTCGAGACTCTCTCTCAGGTGCGTAGAGACAGTCCCTCAGGTGGGTAGAGACAGTCCCTCAGGTGGGTAGAGACAGTTCCTCAGGTGGGTAGAGACAGTCCCTCAGGTGGGTAGAGACAGTCCCTCTGGTTGGTAGTAGAGACAGTCCCTCAGGTGGGTAGAGACAGTCCCTCAGGTGGGTAGAGGCAGTCCCTCATGTGGGTAGAGACCGTCCCAGAGGTGCAGAGAAGACAGTCCCTCAGGTGGGTAGAAGACAGTCCCTTAGGTGGGTAGAGACAGTCCCTCTGGTGGGTAGTAGACAGCCCCTCAGGTGGGTAGTAGACAGCCCCTCAGGTGGGTAGAGACAGTCCCACAGGTGGGTAGAGACATTCCCAAAGGTGGGTAGAGACAGTCCCTCTGGTTGGTAGTAGAGACAGTCCCTCAGGTGGGTAGAGACAGTCCCTCAGGTGGGTAGAGGCAGTCCCTCATGTGGGTAGAGACCGTCCCAGAGGTGCAGAGAAGACAGTCCCTCAGGTGGGTAGAAGACAGTCCCTTAGGTGGGTAGAGACAGTCCCTCTGTTGGGTAGTAGACAGCCCCTCAGGTGGGTAGTAGACAGCCCCTCAGGTGGGTAGAGACAGTCCCACAGGTGGGTAGAGACATTCCCAAAGGTGGGTAGAGACATTCCCACAGGTGGGTAGAGACATTCCCACAGGTGGGTAGAGACAGTCCCTCAGGTGGGTAGAGACAGTCCCTCAGGTGTTTAGAGACCGTCCCACAGGTGCAGAGAAGACAGTCCCTCAGGTGGGTAGAGACAGTCCCTCTGGTGGGTAGTAGACAGCCCCTCAGCTGGGTAGTAGACAGCCCCTCGGGTGGGTAGCAGACAGCCCCTCGGGTGGGTAGTAGACAGCCCCTCATGTGGGTAGTAGACAGCCCTTCCGATGGGTAGTAGACATCACTTCAGGTGGGTAGTAGACATCCCTTCAGGTGGGTAGTAGACAGTCCCTCAGGAGGGTAGAAGACAGTCCCTCATTTGGGTAGTAGACAGTCCCTCAGTTGGGTAGAGACAGCCCCTCAGGTGGGTAGTAGACAGTCCCACAGGTGGTTAGAAACAATCCCTCAGGTGGGTATAGACAGTCCCTCATGTGGGTAGAGACAGTCCCTCAGGTGGGTAGAGACAGTCCCACAGGTGGGTAGAGACAGTCCCACAGGTGGGTAGAGACAGTCCAACATTTGGTTAGAGACAGTCCAACATTTGGTTAGAGACAGTCCAACAGTTGGGTAGAGACAGTCCCACAGGTGCAGAGAAGACAGTCCCTCAGGTGGGTAGAAGACAGTCCCTCAGGTGGGTAGTAGACAGTCCCTCTGGTGGGTAGTAGACAGTCCCTCTGGTGGGTAGTAGACAGTCCCTCTGGTGGGTAGTAGACAGTCCCACAGGTGCGTAGAAGACAGTCCCTCAGGTGAGTAGAGATAATCCCTCAGGTGGGTAGAGACAGCGCCTCAGGTGCAGAGAAGACAGTCCCTCAGGTGGGTAGAGACAGTCCCTCAGGTGGGTAGAGACAGTCCCTCTGGTTGGTAGTAGAGACAGTCCCTCAGGTGGGTAGAGACAGTCCCTCAGGTGGGTAGAGGCAGTCCCTCATGTGGGTAGAGACCGTCCCAGAGGTGCAGAGAAGACAGTCCCTCAGGTGGGTAGAAGACAGTCCCTTAGGTGGGTAGAGACAGTCCCTCTGGTGGGTAGTAGACAGCCCCTCAGGTGGGTAGTAGACAGCCCCTCAGGTGGGTAGAGACAGTCCCACAGGTGGGTAGAGACATTCCCAAAGGTGGGTAGAGACAGTCCCTCTGGTTGGTAGTAGAGACAGTCCCTCAGGTGGGTAGAGACAGTCCCTCAGGTGGGTAGAGGCAGTCCCTCATGTGGGTAGAGACCGTCCCAGAGGTGCAGAGAAGACAGTCCCTCAGGTGGGTAGAAGACAGTCCCTTAGGTGGGTAGAGACAGTCCCTCTGGTGGGTAGTAGACAGCCCCTCAGGTGGGTAGTAGACAGCCCCTCAGGTGGGTAGAGACAGTCCCACAGGTGGGTAGAGACATTCCCAAGTTGGGTAGAGACATTCCCACAGGTGGGTAGAGACATTCCCACAGGTGGGTAGAGACAGTCCCTCAGGTGGGTAGAGACAGTCCCTCAGGTGTTTAGAGACCGTCCCACAGGTGCAGAGAAGACAGTCCCTCAGGTGGGTAGAGACAGTCCCTCTGGTGGGTAGTAGACAGCCCCTCAGCTGGGTAGTAGACAGCCCCTCGGGTGGGTAGCAGACAGCCCCTCGGGTGGGTAGCAGACAGCCCCTCGGGTGGGTAGTAGACAGCCCCTCATGTGGGTAGTAGACAGCCCTTCCGATGGGTAGTAGACATCACTTCAGGTGGGTAGTAGACATCCCTTCAGGTGGGTAGTAGACAGTCCCTCAGGAGGGTAGAAGACAGTCCCTCATTTGGGTAGTAGACAGTCCCTCAGTTGGGTAGAGACAGCCCCTCAGGTGGGTAGTAGACAGTCCCACAGGTGGTTAGAAACAATCCCTCAGGTGGGTATAGACAGTCCCTCATGTGGGTAGAGACAGTCCCTCAGGTGGGTAGAGACAGTCCCACAGGTGGGTAGAGACAGTCCCACAGGTGGGTAGAGACAGTCCAACATTTGGTTAGAGACAGTCCAACATTTGGTTAGAGACAGTCCAACAGTTGGGTAGAGACAGTCCCACAGGTGCAGAGAAGACAGTCCCTCAGGTGGGTAGTAGACAGTCCCTCTGGTGGGTAGTAGACAGTCCCTCTGGTGGGTAGTAGACAGTCCCTCTGGTGGGTAGTAGACAGTCCCACAGGTGCGTAGAAGACAGTCCCTCAGGTGAGTAGAGATAATCCCTCAGGTGGGTAGAGACAGCGCCTCAGGTGCAGAGAAGACAGTCCCTCAGGTGGGTAGAGACAGTCCCTCAGGTGGGTAGAGACAGTCCCTCTGGTTGGTAGTAGAGACAGTCCCTCAGGTGGGTAGAGACAGTCCCTCAGGTGGGTAGAGGCAGTCCCTCATGTGGGTAGAGACCGTCCCAGAGGTGCAGAGAAGACAGTCCCTCAGGTGGGTAGAAGACAGTCCCTTAGGTGGGTAGAGACAGTCCCTCTGGTGGGTAGTAGACAGCCCCTCAGGTGGGTAGTAGACAGCCCCTCAGGTGGGTAGAGACAGTCCCACAGGTGGGTTGAGACATTCCCAAAGGTGGGTAGAGACAGTCCCTCTGGTTGGTAGTAGAGACAGTCCCTCAGGTGGGTAGAGACAGTCCCTCAGGTGGGTAGAGGCAGTCCCTCATGTGGGTAGAGACCGTCCCAGAGGTGCAGAGAAGACAGTCCCTCAGGTGGGTAGAAGACAGTCCCTTAGGTGGGTAGAGACAGTCCCTCTGGTGGGTAGTAGACAGCCCCTCAGGTGGGTAGTAGACAGCCCCTCAGGTGGGTAGAGACAGTCCCACAGGTGGGTAGAGACATTCCCAAAGGTGGGTAGAGACATTCCCACAGGTGGGTAGAGACATTCCCACAGGTGGGTAGAGACAGTCCCTCAGGTGGGTAGAGACAGTCCCTCAGGTGTTTAGAGACCGTCCCACAGGTGCAGAGAAGACAGTCCCTCAGGTGGGTAGAGACAGTCCCTCTGGTGGGTAGTAGACAGCCCCTCAGCTGGGTAGTAGACAGCCCCTCGGGTGGGTAGCAGACAGCCCCTCGGGTGGGTAGTAGACAGCCCCTCATGTGGGTAGTAGACAGCCCTTCCGATTGGTAGTAGACATCACTTCAGGTGGGTAGTAGACATCCCTTCAGGTGGGTAGTAGACAGTCCCTCAGGAGGGTAGAAGACAGTCCCTCATTTGGGTAGTAGACAGTCCCTCAGTTGGGTAGAGACAGCCCCTCAGGTGGGTAGTAGACAGTCCCACAGGTGGTTAGAAACAATCCCTCAGGTGGGTATAGACAGTCCCTCATGTGGGTAGAGACAGTCCCTCAGGTGGGTAGAGACAGTCCCACAGGTGGGTAGAGACAGTCCCACAGGTGGGTAGAGACAGTCCAACATTTGGTTAGAGACAGTCCAACATTTGGTTAGAGACAGTCCAACAGTTGGGTAGAGACAGTCCCACAGGTGCAGAGAAGACAGTCCCTCAGGTGGGTAGAAGACAGTCCCTCAGGTGGGTAGTAGACAGTCCCTCTGGTGGGTAGTAGACAGTCCCTCTGGTGGGTAGTAGACAGTCCCTCTGGTGGGTAGTAGACAGTCCCACAGGTGCGTAGAAGACAGTCCCTCAGGTGAGTAGAGATAATCCCTCAGGTGGGTAGAGACAGCGCCTCAGGTGCAGAGAAGACAGTCCCTCAGGTGGGTAGAGACAGTCCCTCAGGTGGGTAGAGACAGTCCCTCTGGTTGGTAGTAGAGACAGTCCCTCAGGTGGGTAGAGACAGTCCCTCAGGTGGGTAGAGGCAGTCCCTCATGTGGGTAGAGACCGTCCCAGAGGTGCAGAGAAGACAGTCCCTCAGGTGGGTAGAAGACAGTCCCTTAGGTGGGTAGAGACAGTCCCTCTGGTGGGTAGTAGACAGCCCCTCAGGTGGGTAGTAGACAGCCCCTCAGGTGGGTAGAGACAGTCCCACAGGTGGGTAGAGACATTCCCAAAGGTGGGTAGAGACAGTCCCTCTGGTTGGTAGTAGAGACAGTCCCTCAGGTGGGTAGAGACAGTCCCTCAGGTGGGTAGAGGCAGTCCCTCATGTGGGTAGAGACCGTCCCAGAGGTGCAGAGAAGACAGTCCCTCAGGTGGGTAGAAGACAGTCCCTTAGGTGGGTAGAGACAGTCCCTCTGGTGGGTAGTAGACAGCCCCTCAGGTGGGTAGTAGACAGCCCCTCAGGTGGGTAGAGACAGTCCCACAGGTGGGTAGAGACATTCCCAAAGGTGGGTAGAGACATTCCCACAGGTGGGTAGAGACATTCCCACAGGTGTGTAGAGACAGTCCCTCAGGTGGGTAGAGACAGTCCCTCAGGTGTTTAGAGACCGTCCCACAGGTGCAGAGAAGACAGTCCCTCAGGTGGGTAGAGACAGTCCCTCTGGTGGGTAGTAGACAGCCCCTCAGCTGGGTAGTAGACAGCCCCTCGGGTGGGTAGCAGACAGCCCCTCGGGTGGGTAGTAGACAGCCCCTCATGTGGGTAGTAGACAGCCCTTCCGATGGGTAGTAGACATCACTTCAGGTGGGTAGTAGACATCCCTTCAGGTGGGTAGTAGACAGTCCCTCAGGAGGGTAGAAGACAGTCCCTCATTTGGGTAGTAGACAGTCCCTCAGTTGGGTAGAGACAGCCCCTCAGGTGGGTAGTAGAAAGTCCCACAGGTGGTTAGAAACAATCCCTCAGGTGGGTATAGACAGTCCCTCATGTGGGTAGAGACAGTCCCTCAGGTGGGTAGAGACAGTCCCACAGGTGGGTAGAGACAGTCCCACAGGTGGGTAGAGACAGTCCAACATTTGGTTAGAGACAGTCCAACATTTGGTTAGAGACAGTCCAACAGTTGGGTAGAGACAGTCCCACAGGTGCAGAGAAGACAGTCCCTCAGGTGGGTAGAAGACAGTCCCTCAGGTGGGTAGTAGACAGTCCCTCTGGTGGGTAGTAGACAGTCCCTCTGGTGGGTAGTAGACAGTCCCTCTGGTGGGTAGTAGACAGTCCCACAGGTGCGTAGAAGACAGTCCCTCAGGTGAGTAGAGATAATCCCTCAGGTGGGTAGAGACAGCGCCTCAGGTGGGTAGAGACATTCCCACAGGTGGGTAGACAGTCCCTCAAGTGGGTATATACAGTCCCTCAAGTGGGTAGAGACAGTCCCACAGGTGGGTAGATTACAGTCCCACAGGTGGGTAGATGACAGTCCCACCGGTGGTTAGAGACAGTCACACAGGTGGGTAGAGAGAGTCACACAGGTGGGTAGAGACAGTCCCTCAGGTGGGTAGAGACAGTCCCTCAGGTGGGTAGAAGACAGTCCCTCAGGTGGGTAGAAGACAGTCCCTCATGTGGGTAGAGACAGTCCAACATTTGGGTAGAGACAGTCCTCTCAGTTGGGTAGATACAGTCCCTCAGGTGGTTAGAGACAGTCCCTCAGGTGGGTAGAAATCAGTCCCCCAGGTGGGTAGAGACAGTCCCTCCAGTGGGTTGACATAGTCCCTCACGTGGGTAGTAGACAGTCCCTCAGGTGGGTAGTAGACTGTCCCTCAGGTGGGTAGAGACTTTCCCTCAGGTGGTTAGAAACAGTCCCTCAGGTGGCTAGACACAGCCCCACAGGTGGCTTGAGACAGCCCCACAGGTGGCTAGAGACAGTCCCACAGGTGGCTAGAGACAGTCCCTCAGGTGGGTAGTAGACAGTCCCTCAGGTGGGTACAGACAGTCCCTCAGGTGGATTGTAGACAGTCCCACAGGTGGCTAGAGACAGTCCCTCAGGTGGGTAGTAGACAGTCCCACTGGTGGGTAGTAGACAGCCCTTCAGGGGTGCATTTCTTCATCTATTTGTTGATTAATTCCCTTCCCTTGATTCATTCCTGTTCTTCAGCTGTACCTCATGTTCTCCTCCATAAGGTGATAACTTGGAGAATGCTGCCTCCTGGTGCTACAACAGGAGAAGTGTTGAATGATAAAAGCAGAGGAACTGACATGAATACTGTACAATGATGTATAATGACCCTACATGACTGACAGGGGGCGCTGTTGTGATTCCATGACCCTACATGACTGACAGGGGGCGCTGTTGTGATGCCATGACCCTACATGGCTGACAGGGGGCACTGTTGTGATGCCATGACCCTACATGACTGACAAGGGGCGCTGTTGTGATGCCATGACCCTACATGACTGACAAGGGGCGCTGTTGTGATGCCATGACCCTACATGACTGACAAGGGGCGCTGTTGTGATGCCATGACCCTACATGACTGACAGGTTGCGCTGTTGTGATGCCATGACCCTACATGACTGACAAGGGGCGCTGTTGTGATGCCATGACCCTACATGACTGACAAGGGGCGCTGTTGTGATGCCATGACCCTACATGACTGACAGGGGGCGCTGTTGTGATGCCATGACCCTACATGACTGACAGGTTGCGCTGTTGTGATGCCATGATCCTACATGACTGACAAGGGGCGCTGTTGTGATGCCATGACCCTACATGACTGACAGGGGGCGCTGTTGTGATGCCATGACCCTACATGACTGACAGGGGGCGCTGTTGTGATGCCATGATCCTACATGACTGACAAGGGGCTCTGTTGTGACGCCATGACCCTACACGACTGACAGGGGGCGCTGTTGTGATGCCATGACCCTACATGACTGACAAGGGGCGCTGTTGTTATGCCATGACTGACAGGGGGCGCTGTTGTGATGCCATGACCCTACATGACTGACAGGTTGCGCTGTTGTGATGCCATGACCCTACATGACTGACAGGGGGCGCTGTTGTGATGCCATGACCCTACATGACTGACAGGTTGCGCTGTTGTGATACCATGACCCTACATGACTGACAAGGGGCGCTGTTGTTATGCCATGACTGACAGGGGGCGCTGTTGTGATGCCATGACCCTACATGACTGACAAGGGGCGCTGTTGTGATGCCATGACCCTACATGACTGACAAGGGGCGCTGTTGTGATGCCATGACCCTACATGACTGACAGGGGGCGCTGTTGTGATGCCATGACCCTACATGACTGACAGGGGGCGCTGTTGTGATGCCATGATCCTACATGACTGACAAGGGGCGCTGTTGTGATGCCATGACCCTACATGACTGACAGGGGGCGCTGTTGTGATGCCATGACCCTACATGACTGACAGGTTGCGTTGTTGTGATGCCATGATCCTACATGACTGACAAGGGGCGCTGTTGTGATGCCATGACCCTACATGACTGACAGGGGGCGCTGTTGTGATGCCATGACCCTACATGACTGACAGGGGGCGCTGTTGTGATGCCATGATCCTACATGACTGACAAGGGGCTCTGTTGTGACGCCATGACCCTACACGACTGACAGGGGGCGCTGTTGTGATGCCATGACCCTACATGACTGACAAGGGGCGCTGTTGTTATGCCATGACTGACAGGGGGCGCTGTTGTGATGCCAGGACCCTACATGACTGACAGGTTGCGCTGTTGTGATGCCATGACCCTACATGACTGACAAGGGGCGCTGTTGTGATGCCATGACCCTACATGACTGACAGGGGGCGCTGTTGTGATGCCATGATCCTACATGACTGTCAAGGGGCGCTGTTGTGACGCCATGACCCTACACGACTGACAGAGGGTGCTGTTGTGATGCCATGACCCTACATGACTGACAAGGGGCGCTGTTGTTATGCCATGACTGACAGGGGGCGCTGTTGTGATGCCATGACCCTACATGACTGACAAGGGGCGCTGTTGTGATGCCATGACCCTACATGACTGACAAGGGGCGCTGTTGTGATGCCATGACCCTACATGACTGACAGGGGGCGCTGTTGTGATGCCATGACCCTACATGACTAAGAGTTGGGGTTGGGTTGGGTTGGGGCCTCCGTGGGACGGTTGAGTTAACTTAGGTTAATGTGATTAGCATGAGGTTGTAAGTAACAAGAAAATTAACTGCTTTAACTCAGAATCCATTGCTGAACCTCTTCCTCTCCTCCCCCTGTGATTGGTCAAAGACAGAGTCCTTCTCCTCCATCTCCTACAGAACTTTCTCAAAAAGGAAAGATCACACCTGGGGGTGTCACAATGGCGGGAGATGCATTATTACACACACCCACATACATAAATAAAGGTTTCCAGTAGAACATCATGGTATTATTATTCATATTGAAAAAAGGGTCAATGTAAAAAAAATAGGTTATTCTGTACTTACTTTGATTGGGGATTGGGGATGTGTTGGCGGATTACAGGTGGATAATAACGTCAATTAGTTAGCTAGCTAGTTATTCTACTCATCAAGATCTTTTCAAATAGGAAGTCAACTCGACTGTTTGCAACTAGCATTAGACAACTAACTAGGAATCTTAGCTAAGACTTGAATGTCTCTCTGGTTGATAACATTAATTATGTAGGTCAAAGCAATGTTTATTCAGATATATGTATTTCTGGCAGAGTCATAAATAGCTAGCTAGCTGGCTAAATAACTGGCTATTTAGATAACGTCATACAGCTAAATGTGTTCGCTGACAGGAACAACTATTATTGGCTACTAGCAGCGTGAATGTAACGCTAACTAACAAGCCTGTAGGTAGTTGTTGACTGTGTTGCGTTGCCAAAGCAGAGACCGAAGGTTGCCCGTCTGTAGCTAGCCAGGGCCTGGTAGCAATGGAACTTAGGCTTAACAGTGTTTTTTATCTTTATTCATTTTTATTTAACCAGGCAAGTCAGTTAAGAACACATTCTTATTTTCAATGACGGCCTAGGAACAGTGGGTTAACTGCCTGTTCAGGGGCAGAACGACAGGGGCAGAACAACGACCTTGTCAGCTCGGGGGTTTGAACTTGCAACCTTCCGGTTACAAGTCCGCCGCTCTAACAACTAGGATACCCTGCCGCCCCGGGTAGCCTATTTGTTGGCAGGATATGTGCTATTATCAGACCTTCTGGGAAAAAACCCTTGAAATTAATACACAAAAAAAACGTTTTAAGTGAAATATGAGCTTTTGTCTGAAGCCTATAAAAGACAGGAAATTCAAAAGCTAATATGACCTTTGCACTAACATGGCTTTTCAAAATCAGCAGCTTGACTACTGCTAGAGTACTGTACCTTTATTGATCTACTGTTCTTCAACAACAGAAGTACTCACATTGGATGGCTTGATTAGGATTCAAACCTTCTCTGAAACAGCCTAATACACACTGTGACGTCCCTCCCACTCTGTCTGTTGGGATCTCCTGTATTGTAGTTGTTTGGATGTTAAATGACGAGACTGAGTCATTGATGCGAGTAACCAGTCTTGTTCAGCACACTGCAATGCATCCAGTATATCAAGAACACTGGTAAAACAAACACTGGTGTTGCAATAATTTACCAACAGATGGCGTCAACGTGCCTTCTCACACCCATCATATCTTCCATTTTACAAAATAGGAGCTGTCAAATCACTAACAAAACAAACCTAGTAATAATATTCAACATGAACAGTTTAGTTTTTTTTCCAGGTATAAAATAAACAACACATTTGGGTAGTCTCTTCACTTTTCCCATCCTTTTTTTTGTGTGTGTGTGGGGGGGGGGGGGGGGGGCAGGGGTCTGAGGTAGTATCCCTGCTGAGTGTTGAGGTAGTATCCCTGTAGAGTGTTGAGGTAGTATCCCTGCTGAGTGTTGAGGTAGTATCCCTGTAGAGTGTTGAGGTAGTATCCCTGCTGAGTGTTGAGGTAGTATCCCTGCTGAGTGTTGAGGTAGTATCCCTGTAGAGTGTTGAGGTAGTATCCCTGTAGAGTGTTGAGGTAGTATCCCTGCTGAGTGTTGAGGTAGTATCCCTGTAGAGTGTTGAGGTAGTATCCCTGCTGAGTGTTGAGGTAGTATCCCTGCTGAGTGTTGAGGTAGTATCCCTGCTGAGTGTTGAGGTAGTATCCCTGTAGAGTGTTGAGGTAGTATCCCTGTAGAGTGTTGAGGTAGTATCCCTGTAGAGTGTTGAGGTAGTATCCCTGCTGAGTGTTGAGGTAGTATCCCTGTAGAGTGTTGAGGTAGTATCCCTGTAGAGTGTTGAGGTAGTATCCCTGCTGAGTGTTGAGGTAGTATCCCTGTAGAGTGTTGAGGTAGTATCCCTGTAGAGTGTTGAGGTAGTATCCCTGCTGAGTGTTGAGGTAGTATCCCTGCTGAGTGTTGAGGTAGTATCCCTGCTGAGTGTTGAGGTAGTATCCCTGTAGAGTGTTGAGGTAGTATCCCTGCTGAGTGTTGAGGTAGTATCCCTGCTGAGTGTTGAGGTAGTATCCCTGCTGAGTGTTGAGGTAGTATCCCTGCTGAGTGTTGAGGTAGTATCCCTGCTGAGTGTTGAGGTAGTATCCCAGTAGAGTGTTGAGGTAGTATCCCTGTAGAGTGTTGAGGTAGTATCCCTGTAGAGTGTTGAGGTAGTATCCCTGTAGAGTGTTGAGGTAGTATCCCTGTAGAGTGTTGAGGTAGTATCCCTGTAGAGTGTTGAGGTAGTATCCCTGCTGAGTGTTGAGGTAGTATCCCTGTAGAGTGTTGAGGTAGTATCCCTGTAGAGTGTTGAGGTAGTATCCCTGCTGAGTGTTGAGGTAGTATCCCTGTAGAGTGTTGAGGTAGTATCCCTGCTGAGTGTTGAGGTAGTATCCCTGCTGAGTGTTGAGGTAGTATCCCTGCTGAGTGTTGAGGTAGTATCCCTGTAGAGTGTTGAGGTAGTATCCCTGTAGAGTGTTGAGGTAGTATCCCTGCTGAGTGTTGAGGTAGTATCCCTGTAGAGTGTTGAGGTAGTATCCCTGCTGAGTGTTGAGGTAGTATCCCTGCTGAGTGTTGAGGTAGTATCCCTGCTGAGTGTTGAGGTAGTATCCCTGTAGAGTGTTGAGGTAGTATCCCTGTAGAGTGTTGAGGTAGTATCCCTGTAGAGTGTTGAGGTAGTATCCCTGCTGAGTGTTGAGGTAGTATCCCTGTAGAGTGTTGAGGTAGTATCCCTGTAGAGTGTTGAGGTAGTATCCCTGCTGAGTGTTGAGGTAGTATCCCTGTAGAGTGTTGAGGTAGTATCCCTGTAGAGTGTTGAGGTAGTATCCCTGCTGAGTGTTGAGGTAGTATCCCTGCTGAGTGTTGAGGTAGTATCCCTGCTGAGTGTTGAGGTAGTATCCCTGCTGAGTGTTGAGGTAGTATCATTGCTGAGTGTTGAGGTAGTATCCCTGCTGAGTGTTGAGGTAGTATCCCTGCTGAGTGTTGAGGTAGTATCCCTGCTGAGTGTTGAGGTAGTATCCCAGTAGAGTGTTGAGGTAGTATCCCTGTAGAGTGTTGAGGTAGTATCCCTGTAGAGTGTTGAGGTAGTATCCCTGTAGAGTGTTGAGGTAGTATCCCTGTAGAGTGTTGAGGTAGTATCCCTGTAGAGTGTTGAGGTAGTATCCCTGTAGAGTGTTGAGGTAGTATCCCTGCTGAGTGTTGAGGTAGTATCCCTGCTGAGTGTTGAGGTAGTATCCCTGTAGAGTGTTGAGGTAGTATCCCTGTAGAGTGTTGAGGTAGTATCCCTGTAGAGTGTTGAGGTAGTATCCCTGTAGAGTGTTGAGGTAGTATCCCTGCTGAGTGTTGAGGTAGTATCCCTGTAGAGTGTTGAGGTAGTATCCCTGCTGAGTGTTGAGGTAGTATCCCTGTAGTGTTGAGGTAGTATCCCTGTAGTGTGTTGAGGTAGTATCCCTGTAGTGTTGAGGTAGTATCCCTGTAGTGTGTTGAGGTAGTATCCCTGTAGAGTGTTGAGGTAGTATCCCTGTAGAGTGTTGAGGTAGTATCCCTGCTGAGTGTTGAGGTAGTATCCCTGTAGAGTGTTGAGGTAGTATCCCTGTAGAGTGTTGAGGTAGTATCCCTGTAGAGTGTTGAGGTAGTATCCCTGTAGAGTGTTGAGGTAGTATCCCTGTAGATTGTTGAGGTAGTATCCCTGTAGAGTGTTGAGGTAGTATCCCTGCTGAGTGTTGAGGTAGTATCCCTGTAGAGTGTTGAGGTAGTATCCCTGCTGAGTGTTGAGGTAGTATCCCTGTAGAGTGTTGAGGTAGTATCCCTGTAGAGTGTTGAGGTAGTATCCCTGTAGAGTGTTGAGGTAGTATCCCTGCTGAGTGTTGAGGTAGTATCCCTAATGAGTGTTGAGGTAGTATCCCTGTAGAGTGTTGAGGTAGTATCCCTGTAGTGTTGAGGTAGTATCCCTGTAGAGTGTTGAGGTAGTATCCCAGTAGAGTGTTGAGGTAGTATCCCTGCTGAGTGTTGAGGTAGTATCCCTGTAGAGTGTTGAGGTAGTATCCCTGCTGAGTGTTGAGGTAGTATCCCTGTAGAGTGTTGAGGTAGTATCCCTAATGAGTGTTGAGGTAGTATCCCTGTAGAGTGTTGAGGTAGTATCCCTGTAGAGTGTTGAGGTAGTATCCCTGCTGAGTGTTGAGGTAGTATCCCTGCTGAGTGTTGAGGTAGTATCCCTGTAGTGTGTTGAGGTAGTATCCCTGTAGAGTGTTGAGGTAGTATCCCTGTAGAGTGTTGAGGTAGTATCCCTGTAGAGTGTTGAGGTAGTATCCCTGTAGAGTGTTGAGGTAGTATCCCTGCTGAGTGTTGAGGTAGTATCCCTGTAGAGCAGGGGTGTCAAAGTCAAATGGACGGAGGGCCAAATAAAAAAATCAGCTACAAGACGAGGGCCGGACTGTTCGAATGTTCATTGAAAAATTTTTAAATGACGCATATAGTCTAGTGAACCTAATTGAACCTACTGAAAACCTAACAAATATATTACAATATGATCAGATAAATAAAGCAATATTTTCTTATGGCTCTGTCAGTAATCTTTAATTTTCAACAGACACAAAAGACAAATTTCCTTTATATAAATATCCCCATAACATGAACATTAAATGAAAGAAACCGGTATTCAAGGCACCATCAGTAGACTATATTTTCTATTTTAGCAAAAGTGGGCTAAATTTACTTCAAAGAAAAAACAATAATAGCAATTTTCTATCATCCACTCAACTGAAATATTTTTAAAATATAATTGGATTGAAATACAAAAAAATAAAGTGCAAAAATCTATTAATCAAAAACAACACTTTGTTTAAGGAGAAGTAACATGCAGTGAAAACAAATATTAAATTTTAACTTTTAAACTTGAACTGAGTAAAAACTCTAAATATGTGATTGCACAGTAATGTTCACTTGTTTGAGGTTGAGGGTGATACTTGGTGGTGTCCCATCTTTTCCACAAGTTCATCAATGTTCGGGGTAAGGCTCTGAGCTGAAGAAATCCTCAGAATTGAGTGGAGGTGTTCAGCAGTAAGTCGACTTCTGTGTGATGTTTTGTTCAGGTTCATCAAAGAAAACAGTTGTTCACACAGGTATGTGCTGCCAAACATAGACAACGTTTGAGCAGCCTGGATGCGCAGCTGGGGCATTGTGCCGGGGAGGAAACGGGCGAACTCCGCAGCACCCACTGCCGCATATTTTGCCCTCAGTGCATCATTGCATAGGAGGTCAATCAACTCCATTTGGAGGTTTGGTGGTGAGCTTTCCACGTCAACAGCAAATGGGTTACCGAGCAGTTCCAACCTGCTTTTTTGTGCTTCAAAGTCAGCAAATCGGCGTCGAAAGTCAGCGGCAAGCATACCTATTTTATCAGCCAACTGTGTGCTCGGGAACGCACTGGTAGAGAGCTTCTCTTTCATGGTCTGGCAGCTGGGAAAGTGGCTCAAATTTTCTTTCCGCATCTGCGTCTCCCACAGAGTCAGTTTGGTTTTAAATGCCTTCACTGTACTGTACATATCAGAGATGACACGATCCCGACCCTGCAGCTGCAAGTTTATTGCATTCAGATGACTCGTAATGTCACACAGAAAAGCCATTTCACACAGAAACATTTCGTCTCGGAGTTGTGTTGTGTCTTTCCCTTTGCTGTCCAAGAACAGACAAATCTCCTCACGAAGCTCGAAACATCTTTGAAGCACCTTTCCCTGGCTTAGCCATCGCACCTCTGTGTGATAAGGCAAATCACCATGCTCCGTTTCTAACTCCGTCAGAAATGCCTTGAACTGGCGGTGATTCAAACCTTTGGCTCTGATAAAGTTAACTGTGCGCGTGATGATGCTCATTACATGCTCCATTTTCAAGGCTTTACCGCACAACGCTTCCTGGTGTATGATACAATGATAAGCTGTCAGCTCACCTGTCGCGTTTTCCTCTTGCATCTTTTCCCGTATCTTCGCCACCAGTCCGCTCCTGTGTCCACACATCGCAGGTGCTCCGTCGGTTGTCAAACCCACGAGTTTTTCCCAAGGCAGCTCCATCTCATTTACACATCTTGACACCTCTTCATACAAATCATGCCCCGTAGTTGTGCCATGCATAGGACGTAAAGCCAAAAACTCCTCTGTCACGCTTAGGTTGGAGTCCACTCCGCGGATGAAAATTGACAACTGGGCAATGTCAGAAATGTCGGTGCTCTCATCCACAGCCAAGGAATATGCAATAAAATCTTTTCCCTTTTTCACAAGCTGCTCTTTTAGATTGATGGACAACTGGTCTACTCTCTCGGCAATGGTGTTTCTGCTCAGACTCACATTTAAAAAGAGTTGCCTTTTTTCTGGGCAAACTTCGTCACAAACTTTAATCATGCAGTTTTTGATGAAATCCCCCTCCGTAAATGGCCGGGCTGATTTAGCGATCTCTTCTGCCAAAATAAAACTGGCCTTGACAGTTGCGTCCGCGTGTGTGTCCGCGTGTTTCGTTTCATAATGTCGTCTCAGATTATACTCTTTCAGTACCGCCACACTTTCTCCACACAGAAGACACACAGGTTTTCCAGCTACCTTCGTGAACATATACTCCGACTCCCACCTTGTTTGAAACCCCCGGTTCTCAGTATCCACCTTCCGTTTTGCCATTTTTGATGGGTATCTGAAAGTTAATTTTACTGTGATGCTGACGACTGCTGTGCCAATAAATATTGAAATGAAGCAGCCTACTGCTCGGTGCGTCACCTTTGCATTGTGGGAAATGTAGTATTGGTGCGTGTAAAAGATCTGCGGGCTGCCGGCTTGCTGCGGGCCGGTTCTAATAATAAATCAAGATCATCCCAGGGGCCGTAAAAAACCTTCTTGCGGGCCGGATGTGGCCCGCGGGCCTTGACTCTGACATATGTGCTGTAGAGTGTTGAGGTAGTATCCCTGTAGAGTGTTGAGGTAGTATCCCTGTAGAGTGTTGAGGTAGTATCCCTGTAGAATGTTGAGGTAGTATCCCTAATGAGTGTTGAGGTAGTATCCCTGTAGAGTGTTGAGGTAGTATCCCTGTAGAGTGTTGAGGTAGTATCCCTGTAGAGTGTTGAGGTAGTATCCCTGTAGAGTGTTGAGGTAGTATCCCTGTAGAGTGTTGAGGTAGTATCCCTGTAGAGTGTTGAGGTAGTATCCCTGTAGAGTGTTGAGGTAGTATCCCTGTAGATTGTTGAGGTAGTATCCCTGCTGAGTGTTGAGGTAGTATCCCTAATGAGTGTTGAGGTAGTGTGTGTGTGTGTGTGTGTGTGTGTGTGTGTGTGTGTGTGTGTGTGTGTGTGTGTGTGTGTGTGAGGCAGTATCCCTGCTGAGTGTTTGTGTGTGTGTGTGTCTGATGCAGTAATCCTGCTGAATGTTTTTGTGTGTGTGTCTGATGCAGTATTCCTGCTGAGTGTTTGTTTGTGTGTGTGTGTGTGTGTCCGATGCAGTATTCCTGCTGAGTGTTTGTTTGTGTGTGTGTGTCTGATGCAGTATTCCTGCTGAGTGTTTGTTTGTGTGTGTGTGTCTGATGCAGTATTCCTGCTGAGTGTCTGTTTGTGTGTGTGTGTCTGATGCAGTATTCCTGCTGAATGTTTGTGTGTGTGTGTCTGATGCAGTATTCCTGCTGAGTGTCTGTTTGTGTGTGTGTGTCTGATGCAGTATTCCTGCTGAATGTTTGTGTGTGTGTGTGTGTGTCTGATGCAGTATTCCTGCTGAATGTGTGTGTGTGTGTGTGTGTGTGTGTGTGTCTGATGCAGTATTCCTGCTGAATGTGTGTGGGATCCTGCTGGCCTGCTGAGCATGTCACTCACATACATATCCTGTCCTATACAGCACCATGAGGTTGTATCTTTGTATAGCCAGTAACATGCTTTGCAGTCATTTCAGGGTGTTCAGAAGAGGCTTGCTGAATGCAGCAACAAGTGGCTTGCGATCTGTCTCTGCGGTAATGTTGTCTTATCTGTACAGGTAGTTGAGGAAGCATTGGCATGCAAACACAATGCTGAGTCACTCCCCTATCTGGGCATAGCTCTGCTCTTTTGGAGTGAGTGCCCTAGAGGCCTATGCCACAGGCTGGCCCTCCTGCATGAGGCAACAGCCCAGGCCATACTGGCTTGAGTCACTCTGAATCGTGACAGGTTTTCACACATTGTAATATCGCAGTACAGGTGTCTGGGTGAGCAGGTGTCTGGGTGAGCAGGTGTCTGGGTGAGCAGGTGTCTGGGTGACCAGGTGTCTGGGTGACCAGTTGCTTTATTTGCCTCACCTCTGTTTTGGAAGCCAATGCCAGATGGCATCCTTGTCCATGAGCCTCTTTAGTGGCTCACACACCTCAGAGCGGTAGGAACTTGGCCAGGTAGGTGACGAATCGAAGGGCTGCACTGCCTTAACATCAGATTTCCAATATAGCCTTCACTTTCTCAGGATCCGCCTTCAATCCGGTGGAGGACAAGATGTGCCCATGAAAGCGGACCTCTGGCACTTTGAGCTGATGATTTTTTATGCTTAGCCTTAGCTTGACCTGTCTGCATCTGTCCATCAGGTCCAGCAGCTTGGCTTCATGGTCACATTCTGCCTCCTCATCACTGTCCCCACAACGAGGATGCCATCTGCTATGGGTTCCACGCCACTGAGTCCCATCAGCAGCTTGTGCTGTTTCCGCTGATTCACCTCTGTAGCCACGGAGACCGCAAATGGGAGCTGCAACCACCTCTTCCTGCCCCAGGGTGTCCAAAAGTTGGTCATGTAGCTGCTGGGCTCGTCCAGCTTCCACTGCAGGAGGCATCTCTGGCGTCCATGAAGGTGAAGACTCTGGCCTTTCGGAGCTTGTAAAGAACATCCTCCAACGTGGGCATAATGTAATGTGAACGTCGCAGAGCCCGGTTGAGGTGTTTAGGATCAATGCATATCCGTAGCTTGTCTGGATTCTTGACGATAACCACACTACTTATCCAGTCTGCAGGCTCGGTGACGGATATGATGTGGCCATCTGCTTCGTATTTGTCAAGTTGAGCCTTCGCAGCTGCTTCATGGCCACTGGTACATTGCGGGGTGCACACTGGAGAGGCTGGACTGCTGCGTCCAACTTAAGGTGGACTTAGCCGGGATCTGACTGGACCGGTGCATTGAAGACATCATGGTATTTGCTTAGGAGTGTCTCCTTGCTCCATGGCCTGGACTTTGTATATTTAAGGTCTGCAGGATGGTGAAGATAATCTGAGGCGCTCGCATGTGGACCCTGACAGTAATGGCTGTTGACTAGCCTCGACTATTTTAAACTCTGGCCATGCACAACACAATGTCACAAGCAGGCCTAACAAGGTCAATAATCTGGCCTAAAAACAGTTTCATTTTGGTGCTAATCTGTGTGGTTTTGTCTTTGGCCCCTGAATCTAGTTGGTATTGCTTTGGTTATTAAGACAAACCACCTTTTTCCTTTGGCCCTCACTGCCCCTAAGCACTCGCTAGCATAGACATCCTTCTGTGTGTGGTTGTTCCCTTCATCTGTGTTTGTTTCAATGGACTTTACCCAAATTCACTTGCTTTTCATGCAGACCCTCGCAAAGCGATTAACTGTACCACAGGATTTGCATATTTTCCCATAGGCAGTGTTCTTTTCCCCGTCCACGAGAAATGCCACAATATCTGCACATATTGTGGCTGTCTATTGCGGAGTTGACTGAAGTATTAGCATTAGCTGTGGCAATTTAATTACTGGCTGCCTGAATGTAACATTGACATTGTCCAAATATTGCCTTTCTAGCTCTATGGACCTTATATGTATATCAGTAAGCTCTGTTGTATGGCATGTCTCCACTGCCAAGACCAGCGCCCGGTCACGCTCTGCTGCACGGCATGTCTCCACTGCCAAGACCAGCGCCCGGTCACGCTCTAATGCACGGCATGTCTCTACTGCCAAGACCAGCATCAGGTCATGCTCTGCTTGTCGGCATGTCTCCACTGCCAAGACCAGCATCAGGTCACGCTCTGCTGCACAGCATGTTTCCACTGCCAAGACCAGCGTCAGGTCACATTCTCTCAGCAAACGTCTACGCTTCCCCTCAACAGCTGTACCAAGCACCATCTTATCTCTGATCAGTTCATCTCTTAAAGCACCATATTCAAACTTTTCCCTTAGCCTGGTGACGAAGCTGTCAATGGACTCCCCGTCCTTCTATTTGCAACAGCTGAAAACATAACGCTTGTGGATAACGTTGCTGGCTTAAAGTAAATGTTCAAGAGCATCAAGAATAGCTGTTGCGTTACCTTACTGAGCTGCTGTTAGGTTCAGGTTGTGTTGGTATTCGGCTCCCATTATAGTCCTCAATGTGGCAGCCACTACATCATCATCCTTTTCCAGAAGGTCCGTGGCTAGTGTATAGTACTCCCATTCATCTCTAAACGTATCCCAGTTCATGCTCCAATCTCCGCTGACCTTCATAACAGCAGGAGGAGCAATGTTCTAACAATATTGAAGCTAACTGCTAACTAGCAAACTTACTGTAGCTAAGGTGAATTACGGCAAAATTTTACTCATGGGAGCATATTGTGTAAACCAGAACAGTTTGCTCTAATTTGCGGAAATCATGGATAGTTATCCCACTTCTGACACCATGTTTGGATGTTAAATGTGTTGCAATAATTAACATTTACCAAAAGATGGCACCAACGTGCTATATTACACCCATAACACTAGTCTGCTTGTTGCAGGTGGACAGTGGGTAGAGCTGGGAGGATTGTCAGCTGATGTTGCAAACTTGGGCAGGGTTGGCCTGTAGGCTATAAAGGTTTGCCACATCAGCCAAAACTATCTCTCTTTCCTGACTGGCAGGCTGGCTTCCTCCACCTTTCGGTTGCTGGTCTGTTTTCACCATACAACACCCTCTCCCCTCATCCACAAACTGCAGACACTACCAACCCGACACACGTCTACAGCTTGTTACATTTTAGTTTTTAGTTTAATAAACGTATTCCTTTTTCCATTTCAGTCATGTGTGGTCTCCCTTTGTTGTTATGAGCCGGGTCGTAACAATATTCGTAGATTAGGTTAACTCATTAATGTATTTGGTAATGTAAACACGTTTTTATCAGCCAGGAAGTACTGGGAGATGGAGTTGGCTGCTATAGAATCACTGAGACATTCAGAGACAGAGAGATGTACTTAGTCAGTGTGGCAGAACAGGGGATTTGGTCAAAATATTTACACAGATCAGGCACGGACAGAGTAGGATTAGCTCGGATTCAAGGGTGTTTATTTAAATAACAAACCAAAAGGTCTCCCCCATGAGACCCTCTCCAGGGAATCGTCTTCTGGGCTCCGGGTCCAGGGAATCGTCTTCTGGGCTCCGGGTCCAGGGAATCGTCTTCTGGGCTCCGGGTCCAGGGAATCGTCTTCTGGGCTCCGGGTCCAGGGAATCGTCTTCTGGGCTCCGGGTCCAGGGAATCGTCTTCTGGGCTCCGGGTCCAGGGAATCGTCTTCTGGGCTCCGGGTCTTGCTGTATCCTGTGGGGAACAAAAACGGAACTCCATTAACTTCTGGAACCGTCCGGTGAACAGGTCAGGGTTCCATAGTCACAGGCAGAACAGTTGAAACTGTAGCAGCAGCACGGCCAGGTGGACTGGGGACAGCAAGGAGTCATCATGCCAGGTAGTCCTGAGGCATGGTCCTAGGGCTCAGGTCAGTTGAAACTGGAGCAGCAGCACGGCCAGGTGGACTGGGGACAGCAAGGAGTCATCATGTCAGGTAGTCCTGAGGCATGGTCCAGGGCTCAGGTCATCCGAGAGAGAGAAAGAAAGATAGAAATAGAGAATTAGAGAGAACATACTTAAATTCACACAGGACACCGGATAAGACAGGAGAAGTACTCCAGATATAACAAACTGACCCTAGCCCCCCGACACATAAACTACTGCAGCATAAATACTGGAGGCTGAGACAGGAGGGGTCAGGAGACACTGTGGCCCCATCCGATGATACCCCTGGACAGGGCCAAACAGGCAGGATATACAGTGCCTTGCGAAAGTATTCGGCCCCCTTGAACTTTGCGAACTTTTGCCACATTTCAGGCTTAAAACATAAAGATATAAAACTGTATTTTTTTTGTGAAGAATCAACAACAAGTGGGACACAATCATGAAGTGGAACGACATTTATTGGATATTTCAAACTTTTTTAACAAATCAAAAACTGAAAAATTGGGCGTGCAAAATTATTCAGCCCCCTTAAGTTAATACTTTGTAGCGCCACCTTTTGCTGCGATTACAGCTGTAAGTCGCTTGGGGTATGTCTCTATCAGTTTTGCACATCGAGAGACTGACATTTTTTCCCATTCCTCCTTGCAAAACAGCTCGAGCTCAGTGAGGTTGGATGGAGAGCATTTGTGAACAGCACTTTTCAGTTCTTTCCACAGATTCTCGATTGGATTCAGGTCTGGACTTTGACTTGGCCATTCTAACACCTGGATATGTTTATTTTTGAACCATTCCATTGTAGATTTTGCTTTATGTTTTGGATCGTTGTCTTGTTGGAAGACAAATCTCCATCCCAGTCTCAGGTCTTTTGCAGACTCCATCAGGTTTTCTTCCAGAATGGTCCTGTATTTGGCTCCATCCATCTTCCCATCAATTTTAACCATCTTCCCTGTCCCTGCTGAAGAAAAGCAGGCCCAAACCATGATGCTGCCACCACCATGTTTGACAGTGGGGATGGTGTGTTCAGCTGTGTTGCTTTTACGCCAAACATAACGTTTTGCATTGTTGCCAAAAAGTTCAATTTTGGTTTCATCTGACCAGAGCACCTTCTTCCACATGTTTTGTGTGTCTCCCAGGTGGCTTGTGGCAAACTTTAAACGACACTTTTTATGGATATCTTTAAGAAATGGCTTTCTTCTTGCCACTCTTCCATAAAGACCAGATTTGTGCAATATACGACTGATTGCTGTCCTATGGACAGAGTCTCCCACCTCAGCTGTAGATTTCTGCAGTTCATCCAGAGTGATCATGGGCCTCTTGGCTGCATCTCTGATCAGTCTTCTCCTTGTATGAGCTGAAAGTTTAGAGGGACGGCCAGGTCTTGGTAGATTTGCATTGGTCTGATACTCCTTCCATTTCAATATTATCGCTTGCACAGTGCTCCTTGGGATGTTTAAAGCTTGGGAAATCTTTTTGTATCCAAATCCGGCTTTAAACTTCTTCACAACAGTATCTCGGACCTGCCTGGTGTGTTCCTTGTTCTTCATGATGCTCTCTGCGCTTTTAACGGACCTCACAGTGCGGACCTCACTGCACTGTGAGACTATCACAGTGCAGGTGCATTTATACGGAGACTTGATTACACACAGGTGGATCGTATTTATCATCATTAGTCATTTAGGTCAACATTGGATCATTCAGAGATCCTCACTGAACTTCTGGAGAGAGTTTGCTGCACTGAAAGTAAAGGGGCTGAATAATTTTGCACGCCCAATTTTTCAGTTTTTGATTCGTTAAAAAAGTTTGAAATATCCAATAAATGTCGTTCCACTTCATGATTGTGTCCCACTTGTTGTTGATTCTTCACAAAAAAATACAGTTTTATATCTTTATGTTTGAAGCCTGAAATGTGGCAAAAGTTCGCAAAGTTCAAGGGGGCCGAATACTTTCGCAAGGCACTGTAACCCCACCCACCTTGCCAAAGCACAGCCCCCACACCCCTAGAGGGATAACTTCAACCACCAACTTACCATCCTGACACAAGGCCGAGTATAGCCCACAAAGATCTCCGCCACGGCACAACCCAAGGCGGGGCGCCAACCCAGACAGGAAGATGACAACAGTGACTCAACCCACTCAAGTGACGCACCCCTTCTAGGGACGGCATGGAAGAGCACCAGTAAGCCAGTGACTCAGCCCCCGTAATAGAGTTAGAGGCAGAAAATCCCAGTGAAAAGAGGGGAACCGGCCAGGCAGAGACAGCAAAGGCGTTTCGTTGCTCCATAGCCTTTCCGTTCACCTTCACCCTCCTGGGCCAGACTACACTCAATCATATGACCTACTGAAGAGATGAGTCTTCAGTAAAGACTTAAAGGTTGAGACAGAGTCTGCGTCTCTCACATGGGTAGGCAGACCATACTGCTGTTACTGTCTATTATCTATCCTTTACCCCTACCTACAGTATACTGCTGTTACTGTCTATTATCTATCCTTTACCCCTACCTACAGTATACTGCTGTTACTGTTTATCTATCCTGTTGTCTAGTCACTTTACACCCTACCTACAGTCTACTGCTGTTACTGTATATTATCTATCCTTTACCCCTACCTACATTATACTGCTGTTACTGTCTGTTATCTATCCTTTACCCCTACCTACAGTATACTGCTATTACTGTCTATTATATATCCTTTACCCCTACCTACAGTATACTGCTGTTACTGTCTATCCTTTACCCCTACCTACAGTATACCGCTGTTACTGTCTTATCTATCCATTACCCCCTACCTACAGTATACTGCTGTTACTGTCTACTATTTACATAATGCCTTCCACCTCTACACATGCAGTGGGGCAAAAAAGTATTTTGTCAGCCACCAATTGTGCAAGTTCTCCCACTTAAAAAGATGAGAGAGGCCTGTAATTTTCATCATGGTACACTTCAACTGTGACAGACAAAATGAAAAAGAAATCTAGAAAATCACATTGTAGGATTTTTAATGAATTTATTTGCTAATTATGGTGGAAAATAAGTATTTGGTCAATAACAAAAGTGTATCTAAATACCATGGTATATACCCTTTGTTGGCAATGACAGAGGTCAAATGTTTTCTGTAAGTCTTCACAAGGTTTTCACACACTGTTGCTGGTATTTTGGCCCATTCCTCCATGCAGATCTCCTCTAGAGCAGTGATGTTTTGGGGCTGTTGCTGGGCAACACGGACTTTCAACTCCCTCCAAAGATTTTCTATGGGGTTGAGATCTGGAGACTGGCTAGGCAACTCCAGGACCTTGAAATGCTTCTTACGAAGCCACTCCTTCGTTGCCCGGGCGGTGTGTTTGGGATCATTGTCATGCTGAAAGACCCAGCCACGTTTCATCTTCAATGCCCTTGCTGATGGTAGGCTTTGTTACTGTGGTCCCAGCTCTCTACAGGTCATTCACTAACCACCCCCCGTGTGGTTCTGGGATTTTTGCTCACTGTTCTTGTGATCATTTTGACCCCACGGGGTGAGATCTTGCGTGGAGCCCCAGATCGAGGGAGATTATCAGTGGTCTTGTATGTCTTCCATTTCCTAATAATTGCTCCCACAGTTGATTTATTCAAACCAAGCTGCTTACCTATTGCAGATTCAGTCGTCCCAGTCTGGTGCATGTCTACAATTTTGTTTCTGGTGTCCTTTGACAGCTCTTTGGTCTTGGCCATAGTGGAGTTTGGAGTTTGACTGTTTGTGGTTGTGGACAGGTGTCTTTTATACTGATAACAAGTTCAAACAGGTGCCATTAATACAGGTAACAAGTGGAGGTCAGAGGAGCCTCTTAAAGAAGAAGTTACAGGTCTGTGAGAGCCAGAAATCTTGCTTGTTTGTAGGTGACCAAATACTTATTTTCCATAATTTAATACCATAATTTGCAAATAAATTCATTAAAAATCCTACAATGTGATTTTTTGGCTGTTTTTCTCATTTTGTCTGTCATAGTTGAAGTGTACATTAGATGAAAATATATAGGCCTCTCTCATCTTTTTAATTGGGAGAACTTGCACAATTGGTGGCTGACTAAATACTTTTTTGCCCCACTGTATCTACCTTTACATAAAGCATTCCGCCCTACATATCTACCTTTACATAATGCATTCCACCCTACATATCAACCTTTACATAATGCATTCCACCCTACATATCTACCTTTACATAATGCATTCCACCCCTATACATATCTACCTTTACATAATGCATTCCACCCCTATACATATCTACCTTTACATAATGCATTCCACCCCTATACATATCCACCTTTACATAATGCATTCCACCCCTATACATATCTACCTTTACATAATGCATTCCACCCTACAGATCTACCTTTACATAATGCATTCCACCCCTATACATATCTACCTTTACATAATGAATTCCACCCTACATATCTACTTTTACATAATGCATTCCACCCTACATATCTACCTTTACATAATGCATTCCACCCTACAGATCTACCTTTACATAATGCATTCCACCCCTATACATATCTACCTTTACATAAAGAATTCCACCCTACATATCTACTTTTACATAAAGCATTCCACCATACATATCTACCTTTACATAATGCATTCCACCCCTATACATATCTACCTTTACATAAAGCATTCCACCCCTATACATATCTACCTTTACATAAAGCATTCCACCCTACATATCTACCTTTACATAATGCATTCCACCCTACATATCCACCTTTACATAATGCATTCCACCCTACATATCTACCTTTACATAAAGCATTCCACCCTACATATCTACCTTTACATAAAGCATTCCACCCCTATACATATCTACCTTTCCATAAAGCATTACACCCTACATATCTACCTTTACATAATGCATTCCACCCTACATATCTACCTTTACATAATGCATTCCACCCCTATACATATCTACCTTTACATAAAGCATTCCACCCTACATATCTACCTTTACATAAAGCATTCCACCCTACATATCCACCTTTACATAAAGCATTCCACCCTACATATCCACCTTTACATAATGCATTCCACCCCTATACATATCTACCTTTACATAAAGCATTCCACCCCTATACATATCTACCTTTACATAAAGCATTCCACCCCTATACATATCTACCTTTACATAATGCATTCCACCCCTATACATATCTACCTTTACATAATGCATTCCACCCTACATATCTACCTTTACATAAAGCATTCCACCCCTATACATATCTACCTTTACATAAAGCATTCCACCCTACATATCTACCTTTACATAATGCATTCCACCCCTATACATATCTACCTTTACATAAAGCATTCCACCCCTATACATATCTACCTTTACATAAAGCATTCCACCCCTATACATATCTACCTTTACATAATGCATTCCACCCCTATACATATCTACCTTTACATAATGCATTCCACCCTACATATCTACCTTTACATAAAGCATTCCACCCCTATACATATCTACCTTTACATAATGCATTCCACCCCTATACATATCTACCTTTACATAATGCATTCCACCCTACATATCTACCTTTACATAAAGCATTCCACCCCTATACATATCTACCTTTACATAAAGCATTCCACCCTACATATCTACCTTTACATAATGCATTCCACCCCTATACATATCTACCTTTACATAAAGCATTCCACCCCTATACATATCTACCTTTACATAAAGCATTCCACCCCTATACATATCTACCTTTACATAATGCATTCCACCCCTATACATATCTACCTTTACATAAAACATTCCACCCCTATACATATCTACCTTTACATAAAGCATTCCACCCCTATACATATCTACCTTTACATAATGCATTCCACCCTACATATCTACCTTTACATAATGCATTCCACCCCTATACATATCTACCTTTACATAATGCATTCCACACCTATACATATCTACCTTTACATAATGCATTCCACCCTACATATCTACCTTTACATAATGCATTCCACCCTACATATCTACCTTTACATAATGCATTCCACCCTACATATCTACCTTTACATAATGCATTCCACCCTACAGATCTACCTTTACATAATGCATTCCACCCCTATACATATCTACCTTTACATAAAGAATTCCACCCTACATATCTACTTTTACATAAAGCATTCCACCCTACATATCTACCTTTACATAATGCATTCCACCCCTATACATATCTACCTTTACATAAAGCATTCCACCCCTATACATATCTACCTTTACATAAAGCATTCCACCCTACATATCTACCTTTACATAAAGCATTCCACCCCTATACATATCTACCTTTACATAAAGCATTCCACCCTACATATCTACCTTTACATAATGCATTCCACCCCTATACATATCTACCTTTACATAATGCATTCCACCCTACATATCTACCTTTACATAATGCATTCCACCCTACATATCTACCTTTACATAATGCATTCCACCCTACATATCCACCTTTACATAATGCATTCCACCCTACATATCCACCTTTACATAAAGCATTCCACCCTACATATCTACCTTTACATAAAGCATTCCACCCCTATACATATCCACCTTTACATAATGCATTCCACCCTACATATCTACCTTTACATAATGCATTCCACCCCTATACATATCTACCTTTACATAAAGCATTCCACCCTACATATCTACCTTTACATAATGCATTCCAACCTACATATATACCTTTACATAATGCATTCCACCCTACATATCTACCTGTACATAATGCATTCCACCCCTATACATATCTACCTTTACATAAAGCATTCCACCCTACATATCCACCTTTACATAATGCATTCCACCCTACATATCTACCTTTACATAAAGCATTCCACCCCTATACATATCTACCTTTACATAAAGCATTCCACCCTACATATCTACCTTTACATAATGCATTCCACCCTACATATCTACCTTTACATAATGCATTCCACCCTACATATCTACCTTTACATAAAGCATTCCACCCTACATATCTACCTTTACATAAAGCATTCCACCCCTATACATATCTACCTTTACATAAAGCATTACACCCTACATATCCACCTTTACATAATGCATTCCACCCTACATATCTACCTTTACATAAAGCAATCCACCCTACATATCTACCTTTACATAAAGCATTCCACCCTACATATCCACCTTTACATAAAGCATTCCACCCTACATATCCACCTTTACATAAAGCATTCCACCCCTATACATATCCAACTTTACATAATGCATTCCACCCTACATATCTACCTTTACATAAAGCATTCCACCCCTATACATATCTACCTTTACATAAAGCATTCCACCCTACATATCTACCTTTACATAATGCATTCCACCCTACATATCCACCTTTACATAATGCATTCCACCCCTATACATATCTACCTTTACATAATGCATTCCACCCTACATATCTACCTTTACATAATGCATTCCACCCTACATATCTACCTTTACATAATGCATTCCACCCCTATACATATCTACCTTTACATAAAGCATTCCACCCTACATATCCACCTTTACATAATGCATTCCACCCTACATATCTACCTTTACATAAAGCATTCCACCCCTATACATATCTACCTTTACATAAAGCATTCCACCCTACATATCTACCTTTACATAATGCATTCCACCCTACATATCTACCTTTACATAATGCATTCCACCCTACATATCTACCTTTACATAATGCATTCCACCCCTATACATATCTACCTTTACATGATGCATTCCACCCTACATATCTACCTTTACATAATGCATTCCACCCCTATACATATCTACCTTTACATAAAGCATTCCACCCTACAGATCTACCTTTACATAATGCATTCCACCCTACATATCTACCTTTACATAATGCATTCCACCCCTATACATATCTACCTTTACATAATGCATTCCACCCTACATATATACCTTTACATAATGCATTCCACCCTACATATCCACCTTTACATAATGCATTCCACCCCTATACATATCTACCTTTACATGATGCATTCCACCCTAAATATCTACCTTTACATAATGCATTCCACCCTACATATCTACCTTTACATAATGCATTCCACCCCTATACATATCTACCTTTACATAATGCATTCCACCCTACATATCTACCTTTACATAATGCATTCCACCCTACATATCTACCTTTACATAAAGCATTCCACCCTACATATCTACCTTTACATAATGCATTCCACCCTACATATCTACCTTTACATAAAGCATTCCACCCTACATATCTACCTTTACATTGTAGTCACTCTAGCAGCATGAGCTACTAGTGAACAAACAACTAATAACAATTAGACATTTTTATCATTTATCAGACACTCTTATCCAGAGCGAGGGTTAAGTGCCTTGCTCAATGGCACAGAGAGATTTTCACCTAATCGGCTAAGGGATTCAAATCAGCAACCTTTCAGTTACTAGTTCAATGCTCTTAACCTCTAGGCAAACTGCCGCCCAAAGTAACAAAATCAATCTTCTCAGGACCTGTTAATGAATGAAGTTGACACCTACCAGAATAATGATTCTATGGTGCAGGGTCCTCCTCTCATATAGGGTATTGCTTGGTCTGCTACTTCATCATTGTGGACATGACAGGTCAACTTGCATGCATGATATCAGACAGGCTACAAGATTTTTTTTTATGGCTAAATAAGCTATTTTACTGACTGTTTAGGAATTATTAATAGCCAGAATAGTGGTGTTTCACTTTGAAGCTAATATTGCATCAGGGCTGCTAATGTTGTTTTCTTCTAAAGAGTAGGTAGGTATACGTTGTGATTAATTCATACAACTATCATACCCGGGCATATTATTAAATGACAATGCTGCTCAAGATAACAGTTTTGTTGTGATCGATAACTAATATTGAAAAGGTAATATGATGCAATCTAACTAGATTGGTCTAAGGTCTAAAATACCTCATCCTAATGTAAGATACATAGATTGGAGAGAAAAACACTGGCATGTGGTAAAGGATAACATGTCCAATATAATTATATAAATATATATCAAACAGGAATATAAACTCAGTGTCCAGTTTATTATTATTTATTATTTATTACCTCCCCTTTCACAAAAATGGTTCGCTCCTACAGACAGTGAGTCACGTGGCCAACGGCTTACTATATAAAGCAGGCAGACAGGCATCAAGGCATTCAGTTAATGTTGGATTGAATGATAGAATGGGTAAAACGAGTGACCTAAACGACTTTAAGCATGGTATGATCGTCGGCGAGAGGCGCGTTGGTTTATTATCTCAGAAACAGCTTTTCACACAGGACAGTGTCTAGGGATTAGAATCTTGCAAGCTAACAGGCAGGCCACAAACAGGCAAATAACTGTGCAGGACAACAGTGGGGAGAAGAAAGGCCTCTCGGAACGCACAACTCGTCGGTCATTGTCCCAGATGTGCTATTGCAGTAGACAACCACTCCTATCATCTAAAAACAAGAATAAGTGGCTCCAGTTGGCTCGAGAACACCAACACTGGAAAATTGAGGAGTGGAGAAATGTTGCACGTTCTGACGTTCTCACGTTCTGATCCTGGTTCCTGTTGCATCATGCTGATGGCAGAGTTAGGATTTGTCAAAAGAAGCATGAGCCCATGGCCCCATCTTGCATGGTGTCAATGGTACAGGGTGGTGTAATGGTGAGGGGAATGTTTTCCTGGCAAAAGTTCCATCCCTTGACAGCAATTAAGCACTGTTTCCATGTCTTGAAGAATTAATGCTGTTCTGGAGGTAAAGAGGGGTCTGACCCGGCACTAGGTGGATGTACCTGAGTGTACACTACAGTGTATACACAGTACCAGTAAATAGTTTGGACACACCTACTCATTCAAAGGTTTTTCTTTATTTTTACTATTTTCTACATTGTAGAATAGTAGTGAAGACATCAAAACTATGAAATAACACATATGGAATCATGTAGTAACCAAAAAAATTTAAACAAATTAAAATACATTTTATATTCTTCAAAGTAGCCATCGTTTGTCTTGATGACAGGTTTGCACACTATTGGCATTCTCTCAACCAGCTTCACCTGGAATGCTTTTCCAACAGTCTTGAAGGAGTTCCCACATATGCTGAGCACTTGGGCAGTGTGATGGTGATTTCATCGTCTTTGGACCCATTGGGGACGTACGCAAATTGAAGTGGGTCTAGGGTGACAGGTAAGGTGGAGGTAATATGATCCTTGACTAGTCTCTCAAAGCACTTCATGATGACAGAAGTGAGTTCTAAGGGGTGATAGCCATTTAGTTCGGTTACATTTGCCTTCTTGGGTACAGGAACAATGGTGGCCATCTTGAAGCATGTGGGGACAGCAGACTGGGATAGGGAGAGATTGAATATATCCGTAAACACACCAGCCAGCTGGTCTGCACATGCTCCGAGGACGCGGCTAGACATGCCTTCTGGGCCGGCAGCCTTGTGAGGGTTAACATGTTTAAATGTCTTACTCACATCGGCCGTAGAGAAGGAGAGGGGGGGCCAAAGTCCTTGGTAGCAGGCCGCGTCGGTGGCACTGTATTATGAAAAAGTCCATTTACAAATTCACTTTCGCTTTATTCCTGGTCCCCCAAGCATAGCCCCCGTGCTTTATTCCTGGTCCCCCAAGCATAGCCTCCGTGCTTTATTCCTGGTCCCCCAAGCATAGCCTCCGTGCTTTATTCCTGGTCCCCCAAGCATAGCCTCCGTGCTTTATTCCTGGTCCCCCAAGCATAGCCCCCGTGCTTTATTCCTGGTCCCCCAAGCATAGCCTCCGTGCTTTATTCCTGGTCCCCCAAGCATAGCCTCCGTGCTTTATTCCTGGTCCCCCAAGCATAGCCTCCGTGCTTTATTCCTGGTCCCCCAAGCATAGCCTCCGTGCTTTATTCCTGGTCCCCCAAGCATAGCCTCCGTGCTTTATTCCTGGTCCCCCAAGCATAGCCTCCGTGCTTTATTCCTGGTCCCCCAAGCATAGCCTCGGTGCTTTATTCCTGGTCCCTCAAGCATAGCCCCCGTGCTTTATTCCTGGTCCCCCAAGCATAGCCTCCGTGCTTTATTCCTGGTCCCCCAAGCATAGCCCCCGTGCTTTATTCCTGGTCCCCCAAGCATAGCCTCCGTGCTTTATTCCTGGTCCCCCAAGCATAGCCTCCGTGCTTTATTCCTGGTCCCCCAAGCATAGCCTCCGTGCTTTATTCCTGGTCCCCCAAGCATAGCCTCCGTGCTTTATTCCTGGTCCCCCAAGCATAGCCCCCGTGCTTTATTCCTGGTCCCCCAAGCATAGCCTCCGTGCTTTATTCCTGGTCCCCCAAGCATAGCCTCCGTGCTTTATTCCTGGTCCCCCAAGCATAGCCTCCGTGCTTTATTCCTGGTCCCCCAAGCATAGCCTCCATGCTTTATTCCTGGTCCCCCAAGCATAGCCCCCGTGCTTTATTCCTGGTCCCCCAAGCATAGCCTCCGTGCTTTATTCCTGGTCCCCCAAGCATAGCCTCCGTGCTTTATTCCTGGTCCCCCAAGCATAGCCTCCGTGCTTTATTCCTGGTCCCCCAAGCATAGCCTCCGTGCTTTATTCCTGGTCCCCCAAGCATAGCCTCCGTGCTTTATTCCTGGTCCCCCAAGCATAGCCTCCGTGCTTTATTCCTGGTCCCCCAAGCATAGCCCCCGTGCTTTATTCCTGGTCCCCCAAGCATAGCCTCCGTGCTTTATTCCTGGTCCGCCAAGCATAGCCTCCGTGCTTTATTCCTGGTCCCCCAAGCATAGCCTCCGTGCTTTATTCCTGGTCCCCCAAGCATAGCCTCCGTGCTTTATTCCTTATTCCTCACCTGACTCCCAGTGCTCCTCTGGCACCACTAGGTTTGTATTTATTTATTTTATTGAACCTTTATTTAACTAGGCAAGTCAGTAGAGAAAAAAAATATTATTTACAATGACGGCCTACAGCGACCAAATCCGGACGACGCTGGGCCAATTGTGCGCCGCCCTATGGGAATCCCAATCACGGCCGGTTGTGATACAGCCTGGAATCGAACCCGTGTCTGTAGTGACGTGGGGAGCCTACTCGAAAGCGCAGTCAACAAAGAGCTGCAGTTAGGTTCAGAATGGGTGGCAAGGAATAAGTTAATCTTAAATATTTAAAAAACTAAAAGCATTGTATTTGGGACAAATCATTCACTAAACCCTAAACCTTAACTAAATCTTGTAATGAATAATGTGGAAATTGAGCAAGTTGAGATGACCCTGGATTGTAAACTGTCATGGTCAAAACATATTGATACAACAGTAGCTAAGACGGGGAGAAGTCTGTCTATAATAAAGCGCTGCTCTGCATTCTTAACAACACTATCAACAAGGCAGGTCCTACAGGCCCTAGTTTCTACCATCTTAACAACACAATCAACAAGGCAGGTCCTACAGGCTCTAGTTTCTACCTTCTTAACAACACTATCAACAAGGCAGGTCTTACAGGCCCTAGTTTCTACCTTCTTAACAGCACTATCAACAAGGCAGGTCCTACAGGCCAGAGTTTCTACCTTCTTAACAGCACTATCAACAAGGCAGGTCCTACAGGCCAGAGTTTCTACCTTCTTAACAGCACTATCAACAAGGCAGGTCCTACAGGCCCTAGTTTCTACCTTCTTAACAGCACTATCAACAAGGCAGGTCCTACAGGCTCTAGTTTCTACCTTCTTACCAACACTATCAACAAGGCAGGTCCTACCGGCTCTAGTTTCTATCTTCTTAACAACAATATCAACAAGGCAGGTCCTACAGGCTCTAGTTTATACCTTCTTAACAACACAATCAACAAGGCAGGTCCTACAGGCTCTAGTTTCTACCTTCTTAACAACACTATCAACACGGCAGGTCCTACAGGCTCTAGTTTCTACCTTCAAAATAATATACTTTCTACTCCATACATTTCCCGAAAAGTACTCTTTACATTTTGACAGGTTAAAGGTCACACACTTATCAAGAGAACATCCCTGGTCATCCCTACTGCCTCTGATCTGGAGGACTCACTAAACAGAGAACATCTCTGGTCATCCCTACTGCCTCTGATCTGGAGGACTCACTAAACAGAGAACATCCCTGGTCATCCCTACTGCTCTGATCTGGAGAACTCACTAAACAGAGAACATCTCTGGTCATCCCTACCGCCTCTGATCTGGAGGACTCACTAACCAGAGAACATCCCTGGTCATCCATACTGCCTCTGATCTGGTGGACTCACTAAACAGAGAACATCCCTGGTCATCCATACTGCCTCTGATCTGGTGGACTCACTAAACAGAGAACATCTCTGGTCATCCCTACTGCCTCTGATCTGGAGGACTCACTAAACAGAGAACATCTCTGGTCATCCCTACTGCTCTGATCTGGAGAACTCACTAAACAGAGAACATCTCTGGTCATCCCTACCGCCTCTGATCTGGAGGACTCACTAACCAGAGAACATCCCTGGTCATCCACACTGCCTCTGATCTGGTGGACTCACTAAACACAAATGCTTCATATGTAAATTATGTCTGAGTGTTGGAGTGTGCCCCTGGTTATCTGTAAATAAAATAAAAACAAGGTTTGGTTGGTTTGCATAATATAAGGAAGTTAACATGATTTATATTTTTACTTTTGATACTTAAATATATTTAAAACCAAATACTTTTACTCAAGTAGTATTTTACTGGGCGACTTTCACTTTTACTTGAGTCATTTTGTATTAAGGTATCTTTACTTTTATTCAAGACTGACAATTGAGTACTTTTTCCACCACTGGTATTATGCATGTAAATCTGACAAGGCTCAAAGTGGAGGAGAGATTGACTTCAGCACTACTCGTTTTTGCAAGAAGTGTTGACATGCTGAATGCACCGAGGCGTCTGTTTTAAACTATTAACACACCGCTCGGACACTCATACATTCCCCACAAGACATCCCACCAAAAGGTCTCTTCAACAGGGCTGTAGGCTCCTTACGCAATATCCTCGTGACGGGGCTAACGGTGACGAGAATACGCCCCAAACTACAACACGTGCGGCGGTGTCGACCCCTGTTGTAGCCGACTGAGCGCTCTACATTTTTCGTTTGTTACTCTACACTCAGACACGCCAAAGGACCGTTCTGTATCAACAAGAGTTTCTGAAGTTGGTTGGGCAAACCTTACAGCCGCATATATCTCCTTTGCGCGCTCTCTCTTCCACATAATGGATAATTCTAAATCAAATGCTGTCGCGGTTAACGTAGTGAACGGACATTCTAAAAGTGATGAAGCTTCGGTAACCGAATCCACCGTAGAGTCACCCGTGTTTTGCTGCGGCTGTCTGAGGCGGATCAGAGGCTGGATCCCCGTGCATTATAAAGAAGAGATTGGCCAAATTCTGAAACTAGCGGGACCGGTGGTGAGACTGCAGGCTAAGAACGTTGTCTCTAATAATTACCGGGTGTTGCTGAAATGTCATTCCTTTAGTTCATACCAAAGTAACTGTTGCAGTGATTGGTCCGTTGTTATGGTGGTGATAATGTATTTTTTTTCTGAATCTTTAGTTGTTCCATATATTTTCTTATAATATATAGGAGTGTTGCTGAACTGCTATTCTTTTGCTCACATGAGGGATGATGATGGTGATAATTTCCTCTGTTCTCTCCAGGTTATATCCCAGCTGATGATCTTTCTGGTCAGTTTTGTCAGCACTGTGTTCTGTGGTCACCTGGGGAAGACTGAGCTGGCTGGGGTGGCACTGGCTATAGCGGTGATACAATCCTATCGATCTGTCTATCTGTCTCTATCTATCTACCTACCTACCTACTTACCTACCTACAGTGGTAAGAAAAAGAATGTGAACCCTTTGGAATTACCTGGATTTCTGCATAAATTGGTCAATCTGATCTTCCTCTAAATTACAACAATAGACAAACACAGTCTGGTTAAACTAATAACACACAAACAATTATACATTTTCATTTATTTATTGAACAAACCATGTAAATCAAACAATCAATCCAATTAATTTATATAGCCCGTCTTACATCAGCTGATATCTCCAAAGTGCTGTACAGAAACACAGCCTAAAACCCCAAACAGCAAGCAATGCAGGTGTAGAAGCACGGTGGCTAGGAAAAACTCCCTAGAAAGGCCAGAACCTATGAAGAAACCTAGAGAGGAACCAGGCTATGTGGGGTGGCCAGTCCTCTTCTGGACTGGGCGGATGGAGATTATAACAGAACATGGCCAAGATGTTCAAATGTTCATAGATGACCAGCAGGGTCAAATAATAAAAATCACAGTGGATGTAGAGGGAGCAACAGGTCAGCACTTCAGGAGTAAATGTCAGTTAGCTTTTCATAGCCGATCATACAGAGTATCTCTACCGCTCCTGCGGTCTCTAGAGAGTTGAAAACGGCAGGCCTGGGACAGGTAGCACTTCCGGTGAACAGGTCAGGGTTCATAGCCACAGGAAGAATAGTTGAAACTGGAGCAGCAGCATGACCAGATGGACTGGGGACAGCAAGGAGTCATCAGGCATGCTCCTGGGGCTCATGTCCTCTGAGAGAAAGAAAGAGAGAGAGAGAATTAGAGAGAGCATAATTAAATTCACACAGGACACCGGATAAGACAGGAGAAGTACTCCAGATATAACAGACTGACCCTAGCCCCCCGGCACAAACTACTGCAGCATAAATACTGGAGGCTGAGACAGGAAGGGTCGGGAGACACCGTGGCCTCATCCGACGATACCCCCGGACATAGCTAAACAGGCAGGATATAACCCCACCCACTTTGCCAAAGCACAGCCCCCACACCACTAGAGGGATATCTTCAACCACCAACTTACCATCCTGAGACGAGGCTGAGTGTAGTCCACAAAGATCTCCGCCACGGCAAATCCCAAGGGGGGGGGGGGGTCGCGTCAGTGACTCAACTCACTCAAGCGACGTACCCCTCCTAGAGACAGCATGGAAGAGCGCCAGTAAGCCAGTGACTCAGCCCCTGTAATAGGGGAGGCAGAGAATCCCAGTGGAAAGAGGGGAACTGGCCAGGCAGAGGTTCGTTGCTCCAGTGCCTTTCCGTTCACCTTCCCACTCCTGGGCCAGACTACACTCAATCATATGACCCACTGAAGAGATGAGTCTTCAGTAAAGACTTAAAGGTTGAGACTGAGTCTGCGTCTCTCACTTGGATAGGCAGACCATTCCATAAAAATTGAGCTCTATAGGAGAAAGCCCTGCCTCCAGCTGTTCGCTTAGAAATTCTAGGGACAGTAAGGAGGCCTGCGTCTTGTGACCTTAGCGTACGTGTAGGTATGTACGGCAGGACCAAATCGGAAAGATAGGTAGGAGCAAGCCCATGTAATGCTGTGTAGTTTATCAGTAAAACCTTGAAATCAGCCCTATCCTTAACAGCAAGCCAGTGTGGAGAGGCTAGCGCTAGAGTAATGTGATCCAATTTTTTGGTGCTAGTCAAGATTCTAGCAGCCGTGTTAAGCACTAACTGAATTTTATTTAGTGCTTTATCCGGGTAGCCGGAAAGTTGAGCATTGCAGTAGTCTAACCTAGAAGTAAAAAATGCATGGATTAATTTTTCCTCATAATTTTTGGACAGAAAGTTTCTGATTTTTGCAATGTTACGAAGATGGAACAAAAAGCTGTCCTTTTAAGTCTTGATATGTTCGTCAAAAGAGAGATCAGGGTCCAGAGTAACGCCGAGTCCTTCACAGTTTTATTTGAGACGACTGTACAACCATTAAGATGAATTGTCAGATTCAACAGAAGATCTCTTTGTTTCTTGGGACCTAGAACAAACATCTCTGTTTTGTCCGAGTTTAAAAGTAGAACATTTGCAGCCATCCAGTTCCTTATGTCTGAAACACAGGCTTCCCGGGAGGGCAATTTTGGGGCTTCACCTTGTTTCATTGAAATGTACAGCTGTGCGTCATCCGCATAGCAGTGAAAAGTTAACATTATGTTTACGAATGAAATCACCAAGAAGTCAAATATATAGTGAAAACAATAGTGGTCCTAAAACGGAACTTTGAGGAACACCGAAATGTACAGTTGATTTGTCAGAGGACAAACCATTCACAGAGACAAACTGATATCTTTCCGACAGATAAGATCTAAACCAGGCCAGAACATGTCCATGTAGACCAATTTGGGTTTCCAATCTCTCCAAAAGAATGTGGTGATCGATGGTATCAAAAGCAGCACTAAGGTCTAGGAGCACGTGGACAGATGCAGAGTCTCGGTCTGACGCCATTAGAAGGTAATTTACCACCTTTACAAGTGCAGTCCCAGTGCTATGATGAAAATACTGTATTTGCATATAATATGAGTAATGTAAGATATGTAAACATTATTAAAGTTGTATTATTTAGTGTGCATTTTATAAAGTGACTTGTGATCCATTTATTAAAGTGGCCTGTGATTGAGTCTCAATGTAGGCAGCAGCAACTCTAAGTGATTGCTGTTTAACAGTCTGGTGGCCTTGAGCTGAAGCTGTTTTTCAGTCTCTCGGTCCCAGCTTTGATGGACCTGTACTGACCTCGCCTTCTGGATGGTAGCGGTGTGAACAGGTAGTCGATGATATCAAGCTATCCAGGCCCTGAGGCAGCAAAGACTGATGAACATCAAGGCTTTTAGAAATACTTTTGTAACCCTTTCCAGCTTTATGCAAGTCAACAATTCTTAATCTTAGGTCTTCTGAGATCTCATTTGTTCGAGGCATAGTTCACATCAGGTAATGCTTCATGTGAATAGTAAACTCACATTTTGTGAGTCTATTTTATATTGCAGTGCAGCTCGAACCAACATCTCCACTCATATCATTGATTGGACTCCAGGATAGGTGACTCCTGACTCCAAATAGCCTAGGGGGTTCACATACTTTTACCAACCTACGCTGTGATTATGTATTCAATATAGACAAGAAAAATGCAATTTGTGTGTTATTAGTTTAAGCACACTGTGTCTATCTGTTGTTGTGACTTAGAGGAAGATCAGAACCAGGTAATTCCAAAGGGTTCACATACTTTTTCTTACAACTCTATCTATCCATCTATCCATCTATCTATTTATCCATCTATTTTATCCATCTATCTTATCCATCTATCTTATCCATCCATCCATACTAACAAAAGTTGGGGTCACTTAGAAATGTCCTTGTTTTTGAAATAAAAACTTTTTTTTGTCCATTAAAATAACATCAACTTGATCAGAAAAACAGTGTAGACATGGTTAATGTTGTAAATGACTATTGTGGCTGGAAACGGCTGATTGTTTATGGAATATCTACATAGTCGTACAGAGGCCAATAATCAGCAACCATCACCCCTGTGTACCAATGGCACATTGTGTTAACAAGGACATTTCTAAGTGACCACAACCTTTTGAAAGGAAGTGTGTATGTATGGCTGGGTTGGCGCTGGCTATAGCTGTGAGGAAAGACAACCTTCACAATACAGTTAAACAGAATACAGGACACGTCTATTTATCGAGCAGAGCAGGGATTATCTCTTGGTTTGCTCTTTGACAATTGTTGGTAATTAATAATAGGTCCATAGCAGTTAATATCTCACAAACAATAACATAGAAAAGGATGTCTCTTTAACCCAGATCTTAGTTAATATGCTTTATGTAAACGGGATGTATTCTAAATAACTTTCCTTCATTTAATTAATGAAAGTTAGGCTGTAGTTTTTCCAGTTATCTTCAGTGTAATTTTGTTAGTGTTCTCTGTATAGACGGAACATATACACCAAGCCTATACCTCGTTCATATCCACCAAGTCAACACCTGGTTCATATCCACCAAGTCTATACCTGGTTCATATCCACCAAGTCTATACCTGGTTCATGTCCACCAAGTCTATACCTGGTTCATATCCACCAAGTCTATACCTGGTTCATATCCACCAAGTCTATACCTGGTTCATATCCACCAAGTCTATACCTAGTTCATATTCTCCAAGTTTATACCTGGTTCATATCCACAAACCTGGTTAATTTCCACCAAGTCTATACCTGGTTCATATCCACCAAGTTTATACCTGGTTCATATCCACCAAGTCTATACCTGGTTCATATCCACCAAGTCTATACCTGGTTCATATCCACCAAGTCTATACCTAGTTCATATCCACCAAGTTTATACCTGGTTCATATCCACCAAGTTTATACCTGGTTCATATCCACCAAGTCTATACCTGGTTCATATCCACCAAGTCTATACCTGGTTTATATCCACCAACCTGGTTCATATCCACCAACCTGGTTCATATCCACCAACCTGGTTCATATCCACCAAGTTTATACCTGGTTCATATCCACCAAGTCTATACCTGGTTCATATCCACAAACCTGGTTCATTTCCACCAAGTCTATACCTGGTTCATATCCACCAAGTTTATACCTGGTTCATATCCACCAATTCTATACCTGGTTCATATCCACCAAGTCTCTACCTGGTTCATATCCCCCAAGTCTATACCTGGTTCATATCCACCAAGTCTCTACCTGGTTCATATCCACCAAGTCTATACCTGGTTCATATCCACCAACCTGGTTCATGTCCACCAAGTCTATACCTGGTTCATATCCACCAAGTCTACACCTGGTTCATATCCACCAACCTGGTTCATATGTACCTGCCTGTTCTGATTGTCTCCAGGTGATCAATGTCACCGGCCTCTCCATTGGCTCTGGCCTGGCATCAGCCTGTGACACTCTCATATCTCAGGTACGTTTCCTGGACAGGTGTGCTCACCTGAATTGGTTTACTGTTGATGTTCTGTCTTTCTGTGGTCGTTGGTGGATTGGGATGGTCACTCTTATCAACGTGTGAATATATCAATCAAGGCCATCCAGAGTTAGTCTTTTATGGAAAAGTTTGGGAGCGTTAATCTTCTCGCTCTCTCTCTGAGCCCCCCCCCCCCCCCCCCCCCCTCTCTCTCTCTCTCTCTCTCTGTGTAGACATTTGGCAGTGGTAATATGAATCGTGTTGGCATGATTCTACAAAGGGGGGTTCTGATTCTTCTCCTGGCCTGCTTCCCCTGCTGGGCTCTCCTCATCAACACTGAACCCATCCTATTGGCTGTTAAACAGAGCCCGGAGGTCGCCAGGTCAGACCCAAACACACTCACTCACCACGCACACAAAATGTCACTGTGCTGTTCTAACTGAACCACCTAACTACATAATGTAACTGTACTAACTGAACCATCTGACTACATTACGTCACTGTACTAACTGAACCATCTGACTACATTACGTCACTCTACAAACTGAACCATCTGACTACATTACGTCACTGTACTAACTGAACCATCTGACTACATAATGTAACTGAACCATCTGACTACATAACGTCACTGTACTAACTGAACCATCTGACTACATTACGTCACTGTACTAACTGAACCATCTGACTACATTACGTCACTGTACTAACTGAACCATCTGACTACATTACGTCACTGTACTAACTGAACCATCTGACTACATTACGTCACAGTACTAACTGAACCATCTGACTACATTACGTCACTGTACAAACTGAACCATCTGACTACATTGTCACTGTACTAACTGAACCATCTGACTACATAATGTCACTGTACTAACTGAACCATCTGACTACATAATGTAACTGAACCATCTGACGACATAATCTAACTGAACCATCTGACTACATAATGTAACTGAACCATCTGACTACATAATGTAACTGAACCATCTGACTACATAACAAAACTGTGTAACTGAACCATCTGACTACATAATGTAACTGAACCATCTGACTACATAATGTAACTGAACCATCTGACTACATAATGTCACTGTACAAACTGAACCATCTGACTACATAATGTCACTGTACTAACTGAACCATCTGACTACATAATGTAACTGAACCATCTGACTACATAACGTCACTGTACTAACGGAACCATCTGACTACATAATGTAACTGAACCATCTGACTACATAACGTCACTGTACTAACTGAACCATCTGACTACATAATGTCACTGTACTAACTGAACCATCTGACGACATAACGTCAATGTACTGTACTATCTGAACCATCTGACTACATAACGTCACTCTACAAACTGAACCATCTGACTACATAACGTCACTGTACTAACGGAACCATCTGACTACATAATGTAACTGAACCATCTGACTACATAACGTCACTGTACTAACTGAACCATCTGACTACATAATGTCACTGTACTAACTGAACCATCTGACTACATTACGTCACTGTACTAACTGAACCATCTGACTACATAATGTAACTGAACCATCTGACTACATAACGTCAATGTACTGTACTATCTGAACCATCTGACTACATAATGTCACTCTACAAACTGAACCATCTGACTATATTACGTCACTGTACTGTACTGACTGAACCATCTGACTACATTGTCACTGTACTAACTGAACCATCTGACTACATAATGTCACTGTACTAACTGAACCACCTAACTACATAATGTAACTGTACTAACTGAACCATCTGACTACATTACGTCACTGTACAAACTGAACCATCTGACTACATTACGTCACTGTACTAACTCAACTATCTGACTACATTACGTCACTGTGCTGTACTGACTGAACCATCTGACTACATAATGTCACTGTGCTGTACTGATTGAACCATCTGACTACATATTGTCACTGTGCTTTACTAACTGAACCATCTGACTACATAACGTCACTGTGCTGTACTGACTGAACCATCTGACTACATAGAGCATATAGCATCATGATTCATTGTGATTCAACATCTTGTGTTCCAGGCTCTCCCAGCTGTATGTGATGATCTTCATGCCAGCCTTGCCGGTGAGTTCTCTCTGACATTTCTGTCTCTGGTGTCTTGCTGCTCTCCTCTGTCTGCTCTCTCTCTCTCTCTCTTTCTTTCTCTCTCTCTCTCTCTCTCTCTCTCTCTCTCTCTCTCTCTCTCTCTCTCTCTCTCTCTCTCTCTCTCTCTCTCTCTCTCTCTCTCTCTCTCTCTCTCTCTCATATCTCGGCCTCCTCTCTCTGTCTCTCTCTCACATGCCTTCTCTCTTTTCTCTTTCTATTCACTCTCTCTTCTCATCTCAGACTCCTCTCTGTCTCTGCAGGCTGCCTTCATGTTCCTGCTGCAGGGGAAATATCTGCAGAATCAGGTGCAGTGTATTACAGCCCCATCATCAGGACAGGTCTTCAGATAATGTATTGATCTGGAGGACATGTCTTTAGATAATGTATTGATCAGGAGGACATGTCTTTAGATAATGTATTGATCAGGAGGACATGTCTTTAGATAATGTATTGATCAGGAGGACAGGTCTTTAGATAATGTATTCATCAGGAGGACATGTCTTTAGATAATGTATTGATCAGGAGGACAGGTCTTTAGAAAATGTATTGATCAGAACAGGTCTTTAGAAAATGTATTGATCATGAGGACATGTCTTTTGTTCTGGACAGCTGACAGGTCTCTATATCTGTAATGTATTGAGTGGAGGGTCTATAGATAACATCTGGCCCTACAGTGGTAATAGAAGTGGAGGGTCTATAGACAACATCTGTCCCTACAGTGGTAATAGGAGTGGTGGGTCTATAGATAACATCTGGACCTACAGTGGTAATAGGAGTGGAGGGTCTATAGATAACAACATCTGTCCCTACAGTGGTAATAGGAGTGGAGGGTCTATAGATAACAACATCTGTCCCTACAGTGGTAATAGGAGTGGAGGGTCTATAGATAACAACATCTGTCCCTACAGTGGTAATAGGAGTGGTGGGTCTATAGATAACAACATCTGTCCCTACAGTGGTAATAGGAGTGGAGGGTCTATAGATAACATCTGGACCTACAGTGGTAATAGGAGTGGAGGGTCTATAGATAACATCTGTCCCTACAGTGGTAATAGGAGTGGTGGGTCTATAGATAACATCTGTCCCTACAGTGGTAATAGGAGTGGTGGGTCTATAGATAACATCTGGCCCTACAGTGGTAATAGGAGTGGAGGGTCTATAGATAACAACATCTGGACCTACAGTGGTAATAGGAGTGGTGGGTCTATAGATAACATCTGGACCTACAGTGGTAATAGGAGTGGAGGGTCTATAGATAACATCTGGACCTACAGTGGTAATAGGAGTGGAGGGTCTATAGATAACAACATCTGGACCTACAGTGGTAATAGGAGTGGAGGGTCTATAGATAACAACATCTGGACCTACAGTGGTAATAGGAGTGGAGGGTCTATATATAACATCTGGCCCTACAGTGGTAATAGGAGTGGTGGGTCTATAGATATCAACATCTGGACCTACAGTGGTAATAGGAGTGGAGGGTCTATAGATAACATCTGATCCTACAGTGGTAATAGGAGTGGAGGGTCTATTGATAACAACATCTGGACCTACAGTGGTAATAGGAGTGGTTGTTCTCTATAGACCCACATCTGGCCCTACAGTGGTAATAGGAGTGGTGGGTCTATAGATAACAACATCTGTCCCTACAGTGGTAATAGGAGTGGAGGGTCTATAGATAACAACATCTGGACCTACAGTGGTAATAGGAGTGGAGGGTCTATAGATAACATCTGTCCCTACAGTGGTAATAGGAGTGGAGGGTCTATAGAAAACAACATCTGGCCCTACAGTGGTAATAGGAGTGGAGGGTCTATAGATAACATCTGGACCTACAGTGGTAATAGGAGTGGAGGGTCTATAGATAACATCTGGCCCTACAGTGGTAATAGGAGTGGTTGGTCTATAGATAACACATCTGGCCCTACAGTGGTAATAGGAGTGGTAGGTCTATAGATAACATCTGGCCCTACAGTGGTAATAGGAGTGGAGGGTCTATAGATAACAACATCTGTCCCTACAGTGGTAATAGGAGTGGAGGGTCTATAGATAACATCTGGACCTACAGTGGTAATAGGAGTGGAGGGTCTATAGATAACAACATCTGGCCCTACAGTGTTAATAGGAGTGGAGGGTCTATAGATAACATCTGGCCCTACAGTGGTAATAGGAGTGGAGGGTCTATAGATAACATCTGGCCCTACAGTGGTAATAGGAGTGGAGGGTCTATAGATAACATCTGGCCCTACAGTGGTAATAGGAGTGGAGGGTCTATAGATAACATCTGGACCTACAGTGGTAATAGGAGTGGTTGTTCTCTATAGACCCACATCTGGCCCTACAGTGGTAGTAGGAGTGGAGGGTCTATAGATAATGTTGTGTTTCGTCCTACAGGGTATCATCTGGCCTACCGTGCTAGTAGGAGTGGTGGGGAACATTCTCAATGCTCTCATCAACTACATCTTCCTCTATGTGCTGGACCTGGGCGTAGCGTGAGTCATACATACTATCCATTCAGTGTAGATACCAGAGGTTTCCACCTCTGGATCGAGGAACACACTGCCAGATGCATCATTTCCCCCCCAGTACCAGCCACACTGGGAGACACATTAGAAATAGAATTCATGGTGCAGGGTGGAGAAAATCCCATTAAAACATGATTTTAAATGTATCTTCTGAAAGGCTGTCATCACCATTCAATTAATACATTAAATATATACATTTCATCGTAGTGGAGCTATTTTATATTTTTTCCACGGGTCTTTTATTTCCCCATTTCAATCTCATGGCAACCCTATGCTTGGTGTGGCTGATATGAGCAAAGCAGATCATCTGATATGCCCTTCAATATTTTGTTAGGCAAACCTGAATTTAAAATGTAGTGATTCTATTGAAACGAATGTCACAATTGTCCCGTTTGCGAGCCATGTTGTTAGGCTATGTTTGATCTTTGTTTCCTCTTCAGAGCACACTGGTGAGAAACAAAATAATTTAACTTCAAGTTTAGCACTGTATCTACACATGTTGAATTATCTGAATGATGATGATGGTGAAGGGGGTGATTGAATTTACATTAGAAACTGGGTGGTTTGAGCCCTGAATTCTGATTGGCTGAAAGCCATGGTATGGCAGACCGTATACCACGGGTTTGACAAAACATGTAAAAACAGCACCTCGGGGGTTTGTGATATATGGTCAATATACCACGGCTAAGGGCTGTGTCCAGGCACTCCACATTGCGTCGTGCTTAAGAACAGCCCTTAGCCGTGGTAAGGGCCATATCAGCCATACCTCCTCGAGCCTTATTAGTTAAAAATACAACAGACTAGGTTTGACCTTCAGACAAATTTTTTTCTGAGTTTGTTGCTAGTCGGCTGGCCAGAACATTACTATTAGCAATAGCCTACTAGTATTTAACTCGGCAAGTCAGTAAGAGCAAATTCTTATTTTCAATGACGGCCTAGTGGGTTAAATGCCTGTTCAAGGGCAGAACGACAGCTCGGGGGTTTGAACTTGCAACCTTCCGGTTACTAGTCCAACGCTCTAACCACTAGGCTACCCTGCCGCCTCATTATGACAGACCAGCTAGATGACTACTAACTAGTAGCTAGTTAGCTGGCTAGCCTCTGAAGGGGGTTCCGGTAATAGAAATAGCAGATCCATACCACATTGGGTGAGGCGGGTTGCAGGAGAGTATATTCAGTCCTTAGATGGAAAGTGAGATTAAAGTATACACGGAAAAAACGAGGAAAACGATATTTACACGGGACAGGACAGGACAAGACCAAACACACAACCGACTGCTACGCCATTTTGGAACAATTCTTGTAGGAGTAGGTTAGCTACACTAGGCTATTAGACTACATGTCATTGAAGTAGGCTAAGCTATACTATTTCATTTGTTCACGGCATCTAAACTGATTGGATACCCCTCTCCAAAACTCTCTCTACTGAACAAACGTGCTATACAGCACAAACCCAGCCAGCCTAATGATCTCCAGCCCACACCACCCATTCCGACACTGTTTTCATCTCCCATCAGCTCAGAGAAATCAGCCAATTAAATGTCTGTGACCTCCGGGAGGAGTTTCATCTCAGGGGTTATTTCTATTATGGGATGGGAGGGTAGGTATCTGTCTGACTGTTTCTATTATGGGATGGGAGGGTAGGTATCTGTCTGACTGTTTCTATTATGGGATGGGAGGGTAGGTATCTGTCTGACTGTGTCTATTATGGGATGGGAGGGTAGGTATCTGTCTGACTGTTTGTATTATGGGATGGGAGGGTAGGTATCTGTCTGACTGTTTCTATTATGGGATGGGAGGGTAGGTATCTGTCTGACTGTTTCTATTATGGGATGGGAGGGTAGGTATCTGTCTGACTGTTTCTATTATGGGATGGGAGGGTAGGTATCTGTCTGACTGTTTCTATTATGGGATGGGAGGGTAGGTATCTGTCTGACTGTTTCTATTATGGGATGGGAGGGTAGGTATCTGTCTGACTGTTTATATTATGGGATGGGAGGGTAGGTATCTGTCTGACTGTTTATATTATGGGATGGGAGGGTAGATATCTGTCTGACTGTTTATATTATGGGATGGGAGGGTAGGTATCTGTCTGACTGTTTCTATTATGGGATGGGAGGGTAGGTATCTGTCTGACTGTTTCTATTATGGGATGGGAGGTATCTGTCTGACTGTTTCTGTCTGTTTTTTCCTGCTGTGTTTCCTATACAGTATGTTTTGTTTGTGTTAATTAAGTGCTCAGATTTTCCTCTTCAAATAAACACTAATCTAAATAGTTTTGCTTTTCCGTTGACATGCATTTAAACACAGCCTTTTTCAGGACCCTGTCTTTCAAAGATAATTCATAAAAATCCAAATAACTTCACAGATCTTCATTGTAAAGGGTTTAAACACTGTTTCCCATGCTTGTTCAATGAACCATAAACAATTAATAAACATGCACCTGTGGAACGGTCGTTAAGACACTAACAGCTTACAGACGGCAGGCAATCAAGGTCACAGTCATGAAAACTTAGGACACTAAGGAGGCCTTTCTACTGACTCTGAAAAACACCAAAAGAAAGATGGTCAGGGTCCCTGCTCATCTGTGTGAACCTGCCTTAGGCATGCGGCCTAGTGGTTAGAACGTTGGAATGGTAACCGAAAGGTTGCAGTGTAAAATACCCGAACTGACAATGTACAAATCTGTCGTTCTCCCCCTGAACACGGCAGTTAACCCACTGTTCCTAGGCCGTCAATGAAAATAACAATTTGTTCTTAAAACCTCTTAAAGCTAGGGGGCAGAATTTTCACTTTTGGATAAATAGTGTGCCCAATTTCAACTTCCTGCTACTCATGCTAAGAATATAAGATATGCATATTATTCATAGATTTGGATAGAAAAGTTTCTAAAACTGTTTGAATTTTTTTTTTCCCCTCTCTGTTCACTATATTGTCTTTGCCATTGGATATTTAATAGGAACCTATTTTCAGTTCCTACCGCTTCCACACGATGTCGCCAGTCTTTGGAATATGGTTGAGGTTATTCCTTTGTGCTATGAAGAAGTAGGCCAACTCGGAACTGGGGACACTTTTGTGAGTTGCGCAAGATGTGAACAGCAGTGCTGGTTTGTTTTCGTTCCTGTATTGAATACAGATTGCCCCGTCTACAATTTGATCGATTATTAACGTTTAAAAATACCTACAGTTCTATTACAAAAGTAGTTTGACATATTTTGGCAAAGTTTATAGGCAACTTTTGAAATATTTTGTAGTGACGTTGCGTTTTTGTAAGCTGTCTTTTTCTGGATCAAAAGCGCTTTATAAATGGACATTTTGCATATATATGGACGGAATTAATCGAACAAAAGGACCAATTGTGATGTTTATGGGACATATTGGAGTGGCAACAAAAGAAGCTCGTCAAAGGTAATGCATATTTTATATTTTATTTCAGCGTTTTGTGTAGCGCCTGCTATGCTAGCTCCTTTGTTTACTGCTGGTGCAGATGGGTGCAGGCTATCAGATAATAGCTTCTTATGCTTTTGCCGAAAAGCATTTTTAAAATCTGACATGTTGGCTGGATTCACAACGAGTGTAGCTTTAATTGAGTATCTTACATGTGTGATTTAATGAAAGTTTTAATTTTATAGCATTTTATTTGAATCTCGCGCTCTGCATTTCCCCTGGCAATTGGCCAGTTGAGACGCTAGCGTCTCCCCTATCCATAAGAGGTTTTAACTGACTTGCCTAGTTAAATAAAGGTAAAAAAATTATAATAATTATACGATGTGGAAAGTAGTTAAAATAAAGAAAAACCCTAGCATGAGTAGGTGTGTCCAAACTTTTGACTGGTAGTGTATATATATATATTTCTCTGTCTGTCTCAACTCCATCTCCCAGTACTACTTGACTTAATAAATCTCTGTCTATCTCAGTGGTTCTGCTGCAGCCAACTCCATCTCCCAGTACTCCCTGGCTGTCTTTCTCTACTGCTATATTGTCTGGCAGGGTCTGCACAAGGCCACCTGGGAAGGTAAGTGTAACTCTAACCCCTAACCACAAGCACCTATTACCTAAACACTAGCCCCTAGCCACTACGCCCTAATCCCTAGCACATTCCCCTAGCCACTACGCCCTAATCCCTAGCACATTCCCCTAGCCACTACGCCCTAATCCCCAGCACATTCCCCTTGCCACTACACCCTAACCCCCAACAGTTTCTCCTAGCCACTACGCCCTAACCCCCAACACCTTCCCCTAGCCGCTACGCCCTAATCTCTAGCACATTCCCCTAGCCACTACACCCTAATCCCTAGCACATTCCCCTAGCCACTACGCCCTAATCCCTAGCATATTTCCCTAGCCACTACGCCCTAACCCCCAACATCCCTCTAGCCACTACGCCCTAGTCCCTAGCACCTTCCCCTAGCCACTACGCCCTAATCCCTAGCACATTCCCCTAGCCACTACGCCCTAATCCCTAGCATATTCCCCTTGCCACTACGCCCTAACCCCCAACATTCCTCTAGCCACTACGCCCTAGTCCCTAGCACCTTCCCCTAGCCACTACGCCCTAATCCCCAGCACCTTCCCCTAGCCACTACGCCCTAATTCCCAGCCCCTTCCCCTAGCCACTACGCCCTAATCCCCAGCACCTTCCCCTAGCCACTACGCCCTAATCCCCAGCACATTCCCCTAGCCACTACGCCCTAATCCCTAGCACCTTCTCCTAGCCACTACACCCTAATCCCTAGCACCTTCCCCTAGCCACTATGCCCTAATCCCCACCACATTCCCCTAGCCACTACTCCCTAATCCCCCAACAGTTTCCCCTAGCCACTACGCCCTAATCCCCAGCACATTCCCCTAGCCACTACGCCCTAATCCCTAGCACATTCCCCTAGCCACTACGCCCTAATCCCTAGCACATTCTCCTAGCCACTACGCCCTAATCCCCAGCACATTCCCCTGGCCACTACACCCTAACCCCCAACAGTTTCTCCTAGCCACTACGCCCTAACCCCCAACACCTTCCCCTAGCCGCTACGCCCTAATCGCTAGCACATTCCCCTAGCCACTACGCCCTAATCCCTAGCACATTCCCCTAGCCACTACGCCCTAATCCCTAGCATATTCTCCTAGCCACTACGCCCTAAACCCCAACATTCCTCTAGCCACTACGCCCTAGTCCCTAGCACCTTCCCCTAGCCACTACGCCCTAATCCCCAGCACCTTCCCCTAGCCACTACGCCCTAATCCCCAGCACCTTCCCCTAGCCACTACGCCCTAATCCCCAGCACATTCCCCTAGCCACTACGCCCTAATCCCTAGCACCTTCTCCTAGCCACTACGCCCTAATCCCTAGCACCTTCCCCTAGCCACTATGCCCTAATCCCCACCACATTCCCCAAGCCACTACGCCGTAGTCCACAGCACCTTGCCCTAGCCACTACGACCTAGCCCCTACCACGTACCCTTAAAAGCAGTGATCTCAGGGCAGATGTCCTCTCCTGGTCAGCCTAAATTGACCCTAGTGTCTCAGTTTAATAGTAATACGTGACAGGAGATGTTATATCACAAGGTTAGTCTTTAACCACCTGGGAGGGAGCGAGGGAGGGAGGTCAGAACAGGACAGGAAGGCTTTGTTCACGTTATGACATAACTGGTCACCTTTAGTTGTAGTTTGGTCAGAGATGGTCTATAATGTTGAGGTTGTATTTGAGCTCCGGTCCCAGGCCAGAGTCCAACTGTGTGTGAACAGATCATCTATCTGAGAGAGGAGTAGCAGTCTGTTCTGTTCCCATGCACTATATGGTTTCCCAATCCTGCTCCTGGGAACCCAAAGGGATGCACATTTCTGGTTTTGGCCGTAGCACTAACATACTTGATTCAACTAATCAATGTATCATCAAGCCTTAAATTTGAATCCGGTGTGTAGCACTAGGGCTGAGTGCTAAGGATCAGGATTGAGAAACCCTACAGTAAAAGGTTCTGCTTCACCTCTAACCTGCCATATCAAAGGTTCTGTATCACTCCACTAACCTGCCGTCTCAAAGGTTCTGTTTCACCTCTAACCTGCCATCTCAAAGGTTCTGTATCACCTCTAACCTGCCATCTCAAAGGTTCTGTATCACCTCTAACCTGCCATATCAAAGGTTCTGTATCATTCCACTAACCTGCCATCTCAAAGGTTCTGTATCACCTCTAACCTGCCATCTCAAAGGTTCTGTTTCACCTCTAACCTGCCATCTCAAAGGTTCTGTTTCACCTCTAACCTGCCGTCTCAAAGGTTCTGTATCACTCCACTAACCTGCCGTCTCAAAGGTTCTGTATCACTCCACTAACCTGCCATCTCAAAGGTTCTGTATCACCTCTAACCTGCCATATCAAAGGTTCTGTTTCACCTCTAACCTGCCATATCAAAGGTTCTGTATCACTCCACTAACCTACCATATCAAAGGTTCTTTATCACCTCTAACCTGCCATATCAAAGGTTCTGTTTCACCTCTAACCTGCCATATCAAAGGTTCTGTATCACTCCACTAACCTACCATATCAAAGGTTCTTTATCACCTCTAACCTGCCATCTCAAAGGTTCTGTTTCACCTCTAACCTGCCATCTCAAAGGTTCTGTATCACTCCACTATCCTGCCATCTCAAAGGTTCTGTTTCACCTCTAACCTGCCATATCAAAGGTTCTGTATCACTCCACTAATCTGCCATCTCAAAGGTTCTGTTTCACCTCTAACCTGCCATATCAAAGGTTCTGTATCACTCCACTAACCTGCCATCTCAAAGGTTCTGTATCACCTCTAACCTGCCATCTCAAAGGTTCTGTATCACTCCACTATCCTGCCATCTCAAAGGTTCTGTATCACTACACTAACCTGCCATATCAAAGGTTCTGTATCACTCCACTATCCTGCCATCTCAAAGGTTCTGTATCACTCCACTATCCTGCCATCTCAAAGGTTCTGTATCACTCCACTAACCTGCCGTCTCAAAGGTTCTGTATAACCTCTAACCTGCCAAATCAAAGGTTCTGTATCACTCCACTATCCTGCCATCTCAAAGGTTCTGTTTCACCTCTAACCTGCCATCTCAAAGGTTCTGTTTCACCTCTAACCTGCCATATCAAAGGTTCTGTATCACTCCACTATCCTGCCATCTCAAAGGTTCTGTTTCACCTCTAACCTGCCGTCTCAAAGGTTCTGTATCACCTCTAACCTGCCATCTCAAAGGTTCTGTTTCACCTCTAACCTGCCATATCAAAGGTTCTGTATCACTCCACTATCCTGCCATCTCAAAGGTTCTGTTTCACCTCTAACCTGCCATATCAAAGGTTCTGTATCACTCCACTATCCTGCCATCTCAAAGGTTCTGTTTCACCTTTAACCTGACGTCTCAAAGTTTCTGTTTCACCTCTAACCTGCCATATCAAAGGTTCTGTTTCACCTCTAACCTGCCATCTCAAAGGTTCTGTTTCACCTCTAACCTGCCATATCAAAGGTTCTGTATCACTCCACTAACCTGCCATCTCAAAGGTTCTGTTTCACCTCTAACCTGCCATCTCAAACGTTCTGTTCCACTCCACTAACCTGCCGTATCAAAGGTTCTGTACCACTCCACTAACCTGCCGTATCAAAGGTTCTGTACCACTTCACTAACCTGCCGTATCAAAGGTTCTGTATCACCTCTAACCTGCCATCTCAAAGGTTCTGTATCACCTCTAACCTGCCATCTCAAAGGTTCTGTTTCACATCTAACCTGCCATCTCAAAGGTTCTGTATCACTCCACTATCCTGCCATCTCAAAGGTTCTGTATCACTCCACTAACCTGCCATATCAAAGGTTCTGTATCACTCCACTAACCTGCCATATCAAAGGTTCTGTATCACTCCACTATCCTGCCATCTCAAAGGTTCTGTATCACTCCACTATCCTGCCGTCTCAAAGGTTCTGTATCACCTCTAACCTGCCAAATCAAAGGTTCTGTATCACTCCACTATCCTGCCATCTCAAAGGTTCTGTTTCACCTCTAAGCTGCCATCTCAAAGGTTCTGTTTCACCTCTAACCTGCCATATCAAAGGTTCTGTATCACTCCACTATCCTGCCATCTCAAAGGTTCTGTTTCACCTCTAACCTGCCATATCAAAGGTTCTGTATCACTCCACTATCCTGCCATCTCAAAGGTTCTGTTTCACCTTTAACCTGCCGTCTCAAAGTTTCTGTTTCACCTCTAACCTGCCATATCAAAGTTTCTGTTTCACCTCTAACCTGCCATCTCAAAGGCTCTGTTTCACCTCTAACCTGCCATATCAAAGGTTCTGTATCACTCCACTAACCTGCCATCTCAAAGGTTCTGTATCACTCCACTAACCTGCCATCTCAAAGGTTTTGTTTCACCTCTAACCTGCCATCTCAAACGTTCTGTACCACTCCACTAACCTGCCGTATCAAAGGTTCTTTACCACTCCACTAACCTGCCGTATCAAAGGTTCTGTACCACTTCACTAACCTGCCGTATCAAAGGTTCTGTATCACCTCTAACCTGCCATCTCAAAGGTTCTGTATCACCTCTAACCTGCCATCTCAAAGGTTCTGTACCACTCCACTAACCTGCCATCTCAAAGGTTCTGTTTCACCTCTAACCTGCCGTATCAAAGGTTCTGTATCACCTCTAACCTGCCATCTCAAAGGTTCTGTTTCACCTCTAACCTGCCATCTCAAAGGTTATGTACCACTCCACTAACCTGCCATATCAAAGGTTCTGTTTCACCTCTAACCTGCCATCTCAAAGGTTCTGTATCACTCCACTAACCTGCCATCTCAAAGGTTCTGTATAACCTCTAACCTGCCATCTCAAAGGTTCTGTTTCACCTCTAACCTGCCATCTCAAAGGTTCTGTATCACTCCACTAACCTGCCATATCAAAGGTTCTGTTTCACCTCTAACCTGCCATCTCAAAGGTTCTGTATCACTCCACTAACCTGCCATCTCAAAGGTTCTGTATCACTCCACTAACCTGCCATCTCAAAGGTTCTGTATCACTCCACTAACCTGCCATCTCAAAGGTTCTGTATCACTCCACTAACCTGCCATCTCAAAGGTTCTGTATCACTCCACTAACCTGCCATCTCAAAGGTTCTGTATCACCTCTAATCTGCCGTCTCAAAGGTTCTGTATCACTCCACTATCCTGCCATCTCAAAGGTTCTGTATCACCTCTAACCTGCCATTTCAAAGGTTCTGTATCACCTCTAACCTGCCATATCAAAGGTTCTGTATCACCTCTAACCTGCCATATCAAAGGTTCTGTATCACTCCACTAACCTGCCATCTACGCATTCTGAGACATTTCTATTGGTGGGGGTGATCCCTGACCTCTTACCCCTAGGTTGGTCTGCTGACTACCTGCAGGAATTGGGTCAGTTCCTCACCCTAACCTCTTACCCCTAGGTTGGTCAGCTGACTGCCTGCAGGAATGGGGTCAGTTCCTCACCCTGACCTCTTACCCCTAGGTTGTTTAGCTGACTGCCTGCAGGAATGGGGTCAGTTCCTCACCCTGACCTCTTACCCCTAGGTTGGTCAGCTGACTACCTGCAGGAATGGGGTCAGTTCCTCATCCTCACCTCTTACCCCTAGGTTGGTCAGCTGACTGCCTGCAGGAGTGGGGTCAGTTCATCACACTGGCCATCCCAAGTATGCTAATGCTGTGTTTGGAATGGTGGACCTATGAGATCGGCGGTTTCCTGGCAGGTACTGTTGTATATCATAATAAGAATAATTCCGCCTATGTCCAAAATGGCACCCTATTCCAGCGTTTCCCAAATGTTGGTGGCCGGGAGCCCAAGGGATGCACGGTTAGTTTATGCCCCAACATTACACAGCTGATTTAAATTATCAAAGCTTCATGATGATTTCAATCAGCTGTTTAGTGTTAGGGCAATAACCAAAACGTGCACCCATTGCGGTCCCTAGGACCGAGTTTGGGAAAGTTTCTGCCCTATTCCATATATACAGCCCCACACTGTAAGTGTCATAATACCCATAAAACCTAGCAGCCAAACAAGGAAATGGGTCCAATCGTTTTTCCACAATGCATTTTTCACATATAGGATTTAAAAACACTTGAAATAAGGGCTGTGTTCAGTGTAGGTTCACCCTGGCGTTTTGATAACCATGTAAATCTATAGAACAAGGTGACTTTTCAATATGTTCGGCTCTACTCTCCCCGCTCTCCTCTCTCCCCGCTCTCCTCTCTCCACTCTCTCCCCGCTCTCCTCTCTCCCCGCTCTCCTCTCTCCACTCTCTCCCCGCTCTCCTCTCTCCCCGCTCTCCTCTCTCCCCGCTCTCCTCTCTCCCCTCTCTCCCCGCTCTCCTCTCTCCCCTCTCTCCCCGCTCTCCTCTCTCCCCGCTCTCCTCTCTCCCCGCTCTCCTCTCTCCCCGCTCTCCTCTCTCCCCGCTCTCCACTCTCTCCCCGCTCTCCACTCTCTCCCTGCTCTCCTCTCTCCCCGCTCTCCTCTCTCCCCTCTCTCCCCTCTCTCCCCGCTCTCCCCTCTCCCCTCTCTCCCCGCTCTCCTCTCTCCTCTCTCCCCGCTCTCCTCTCTCCTCTCTCCTCTCTCCTCTCTCTCCTCTCTCTCCTCTCTCCCCTCTCTCCCCTCTCTCCTCTCTCCTCTCTCCCCGCTCTCCCCTCTCTCTCCTCTCTCCTCTCTCCCCGCTCTCTCCTCTCTCCCCGCTCTCCTCTCTCTCCTCTCTCCCCTCTCTCCCCTCTCTCCTCTCTCCTCTCTCCCCGCTCTCTCCTCTCTCTCCTCTCTCCTCTCTCCCCGCTCTCCTCTCTCCTCTCTCTCCTCTCTCTCCTCTCTCCCCTCTCTCCCCTCTCTCCTCTCTCCTCTCTCCCCGCTCTCTCCTCTCTCCTCTCTCCCAGCTCTCTCCTCTCTCCCCGCTCTCCTCTCTCTCCTCTCTCCCCTCTCTCCCCTCTCTCCTCTCTCCTCTCTCCCCGCTCTCCCCGCTCTCCCCTCTCTCTCCTCTCTCCTCTCTCCCCGCTCTCCTCTCTCCTCTCTCTCCTCTCTCTCCTCTCTCCCCTCTCTCCCCTCTCTCCTCTCTCCTCTCTCCCCGCTCTCCCCTCTCTCTCCTCTCTCCTCTCTCCCCGCTCTCTCCTCTCTCTCCTCTCTCCCCGCTCTCCTCTCTCCTCTCTCCTCTCTCCTCTCTCCTCTCTCCCCGCTCTCCCCTCTCTCTCCTCTCTCCTCTCTCCCCGCTCTCTCCTCTCTCCCCGCTCTCCCCTCTCTCCTCTCTCCCCTCTCTCTCCCCTCTCTCCCCTCTCTCTCCTCTCTCTCCTCTCTCCCCGCTCTCCCCGCTCTCCCCGCTCTCCTCTCCCCGCTCTCCTCTCCCCGCTCTCCTCTCCCCGCTCTCCTCTCTCCCCTCTCCAATCTCCTCTCTCCCCGCTCCCCTCTCTCCCCCTCTCTCCTCTCTCCCCGCTCCCCTCTCTCCCCTCTCTCCCCGCTCCCCTCTCTCCCCCCTCTCTCCCCTCTCTCCTCTCTCTCCTCTCTCTCCTCTCCCCTCTCTCCCCCTCTCCCCTCTCTCCCCCTTCTCCCCTCTCTCCTCTCCTCCCCTCTCTCCCCGCTCCCCTCTCTCCCCTCTCTCCTCTCTCCTCTCTCTCTCCTCTCTCCCCTCTCTCCTCTCTCCCCTCTCTCCTCTTTCCCCCCGCTCTCCTCTCTCCCCGCTCTCCTCTCTCCTCTCCCCCCGCTCTCCTCTCTCCCCCCGCTCTCCTCTCTCCCCCCTCTCCTCTCTCCCCGCTCTCCTCTCTCTCCTCTCTCTCCTCTCTCCCCTCTCTCCCCTCCCTCCTCTCTCCTCTCTCCCCGCTCTCCCCTCTCTCTCCTCTCTCCTCTCTCCCCGCTCTCTCCTCTCTCCCCGCTCTCTCCTCTCTCCCCGCTCTCCCCTCTCTCTCCTCTCTCCCCTCTCCCCTCTCTCCCCCTCTCTCCCCTCTCTCTCCTCTCTCCCCGCTCTCCCCGCTCTCCTCTCCCCGCTCTCCTCTCCCCGCTCCCCTCTCTCCCCTCTCCCCTCTCCTCTTTCCCCGCTCCCCTCTCTCCCCCTCTCTCCTCTCTCCCCGCTCCCCTCTCTCCCCTCTCTCCCCGCTCCCCTCTCTCCCCCCTCTCCTCTCTCTCCTCTCCCCTCTCTCCCCCCTCTCCCCTCTCTCCCCCCTCTCCCCTCTCTCCTCTCCTCCCCTCTCTCCCCGCTCCCCTCTCTCCCCTCTCTCTCTCCTCTCTCTCTCTCCTCTCTCCCCTCTCTCCTCTTTCCCCCCGCTCTCCTCTCTCCCCGCTCTCCTCTCTCCTCTCCCCCCGCTCTCCTCTCTCCCCCCGCTCTCCTCTCTCCCCGCTCTCCTCTCTCTCCTCTCTCCCCGCTCTCCTCTCTCCTCTCTCCCCGCTCTCCTCTCTCCCCGCTCTCCTCTCTTCCCGCTCTCCTCTCTCCTCATCACCCCTCTCTCCATATGTTCCCTTTCTCCTCATCACCCCTGTCTCCTCATCACCCCTCTCTCCATATCTTCCCTTTCTTTCCTCATCACCCCTCTTCCCTCTCCCCGTCTCCTCATCATCACTCTCTCCTCATCATCACTCTCTCCTCATCACCCCTCTCTCCATATCTTCCCTTTCTCTCCTCTTCACCCCACTCCCCTCTCCCCGTCTCCTCATCATCACTCTCTTCTCATCACCCATCTTCCCTCTATTTCCCTCTGCCTCACACCCCCTCTCTCTCTTACTCCTCTCTCCCTCCCCCTCTTTCCCCTCTCTCGTCTTGCTCCTGATCTCCCCTCTCTCCATATCTTCCCACTCTCGATTCTCTCCTGTCTCTCCATTCTCGCTCCCTTTCTCTCTTCCCCCTTCCCTTCTCTTTCTTATGTATCTTCCCTCTCTCCCTATGTCCCCTTCTCTCTCCATCTCTCCCCTCTCCCATTTCTTCATCTCTCCTTATCTTCCCATCTTCTGCCTCTCCCCTCTCTTAGGTCTTATCAGTGAGGTGGAGTTGGGGGCTCAGTCTGTTGTCTATCAGCTAGCTGTCATCACCTACATGGTAACATCACACTGTCTATCAGCTAGCTACCATGGTAACATCACACTGTCTATCAGCTAGCTACCATGGTAACATCACACTGTCTATCAGCTATCAACCATGGTACCATCACACTGTCTATCAGCTATCTACCATCACCTACATGCTAACATCACACTGTCTATTAGCTAGCTACCATGGTAACATCACACTGTCTATCAGCTATCTACCATGGTAACATCACACTGTCTATCAGCTAGCCACCATGGTAACATCACACTGTCTATTAGCTAGCTACCATCACCTACATGCTAACATCACACTGTCTATCAGCTAGCTACCATGGTAACATCACATTGTCTATCAGCTAGCTACCATGGTAACATCACACTGTCTTTCAGCTAGCTACCATGGTAATTCCACACTGTCTATCAGCTAGCTACCATGGTAACATCACATGGTCTATTAGCTAGCTACCATGGTAACATCACACTGTCTATCAGCTAGCTACCATGGTAACATCACACGGTCTATTAGCTAGCTACCATCACCTACATGCTAACATCACACTGTCTATCAGCTAGCTACCATGGTAACATCACACTGTCTATTAGCTAGCTACCATCACCTACATGCTAACATCACACTGTCTATTAGCAATCTACAATGGTAACATCACACTGTCTATCAGCTAGCAACCATGGTAACATCAAACTGTATATCAGCTAGCAACCATGGTAACATCACACTGCCTATTAGCTATCTACCATGGTAACATCACACTGTCTATCAGCTAGCCACCATGGTAACATCACACTGTCTATTAGCTAGCTACCATGGTAACATCACACTGCCTATTAGCTATCTACCATGGTAACATAACACTGTCTATCAGCTAGCCACCATGGTAACATCACACTGTCTTTTAGCTAGCTACCATGGTAACATCACACTGCCTATTAGCTATCTACCATGGTAACATAACACTGTCTATCAGCTAGCCACCATGGTAACATCACACTGTCTATTAGCTAGCTACCATAACCTACATGCTAACATCACACTGTCTATCAGCTAGCTACCATGGTAACATCACACTGTCTATCAGCTATCTACCATGGTAACATCACACTTTATATCAGCTATCTATCATGGTAACATCACACTGTCTATTAGCTAGCTACCATCACCTACATGCTAACATCACACTGTCTATCAGTTAGCTACATTGGTAACATCACACTGTCTATTAGCTATCTACCATGGTAACATCACACTGTCTATCAGCTAGCTACCATCACCTACATGCTAACATCACACTGTCTATCAGCTAGCTACCATGGTAACTTCACACTGTCTATCAGCTATCAACCATGGTAACATCACACTGTCTATCAGCTATCTACCATCACCTACATGCTAACATCACACTGTCTATCAGCTAGCTACCATGGTAACATAATACTCTCTATCAGCTATCTACCACGGTAACATCACACTGTCTATCAGCTAGCTACCATGGTAACATCACACTGTCTATTAGCCAGCTACCATGGTAACATCACACTGTCTATTAGCTAGCTACCATGGTAACATCACACTGTCTATCAGCTATCTACCATGGTAACATCACACTGTCTATCAGCTAGCCACCATGGTAACATCACACTGTCTATCAGATAGCTACCATCACCTACATGCTAACATCACACTGTCTATCAGCCAGCTACCATGGTAACATCACACTGTCTATCAGATAGCTACCATGGTAACATCACACTGTCTATCAGCTAGCTACCATGGTAACATCACACTGTCTATCAGCTATCAACCATTGTAACATCACACTGTCTATCAGCTATCTACCATGCTAACATCACACTTTATATCAGCTATCTATCATGGTAACATCACACTGTCTATCAGATAGCTACCATCACCTACATGCTAACATCACACTGTCTATCAGCCAGCTACCATGGTAACATCACACTGTCTATCAGATAGCTACCATGGTAACATCACACTGTCTATCAGCTAGCTACCATGGTAACATCACACTGTCTATCAGCTATCAACCATTGTAACATCACACTGTCTATCAGCTATCTACCATGCTAACATCACACTTTATATCAGCTATCTATCATGGTAACATCACACTGTCTATTAGCTAGCTACCATCACCTACATGCTAACATCACACTGTCTATCAGCTAGCTACCATGGTATCATCACACTGTCTTTCAGTTAGCTACATTGGTAACATCACACTGTCTATTAGCTATCTACCATGGTAACATCACACTGTCTATCAGCTAGCTACCATCACCTACATGCTAACATCACACTGCCTATTAGCTATCTACCATGGTAACATCACACTATCTATCAGCTATCTACCATGGTAACATCACACTTTATATCAGCTATCTATCATGGTAACATCACACTGTCTATTAGCTATCTATCATGGTAACATCACACTGTCTACCAGCTAGCTATCATCACCTACATGCTAACATCACACTGTCTATCAGCTATCTATCATGCTAACATCACACTGTCTATCAGCTAGCTACCATGGTAACATCACACTGTCTATCAGCTATCTACCATGGTAACATCAGACTGTCTATCAGCTATCAAAACCATGGTAACATCACACTGGCTATCAGCTATCAACCATGGTAACATCACAATATCTGTCAGCTATCTACCATCACCTACATGCTAACATCACACTTTCTATCAGCTATCTACCATCACCTACATGCTGACATCACACTGTCTATCAGCTATCTACCATGGTAACTTCACACTGTCTATCAGCTAGCTAACATGGTAACATCACACTGTCTATCAGCTAACTACCATGGTAACATCACACTGTCTATCAGCTATCTATCATGGTAACATCACACTGTCTATCAGCTAGCTACCATGGTAACATCACACTGTCTATCAGCTATCTATCATGGTTACATCACACTGTCTGTCAACTAGCTACCATGGTAACATCACACAGTCTATTAGCTAGCTACCATCACCTACATGCTAACATCACACTGTCTATCAGCTAGCTACCATGGTAACATGAAACTGTTTATCAGCTAGCTACCATGGTATCATCACACTGTCTATCAGCTAGCTACCATGGTATCATCACACTGTCTATCAGCTCTCTACCATGGTAACATCACAATGTCTATCAGCCAGCTAACATTACACTAAGATACATTACATCATGATATTTAGAACAAAAATGTTATTTTTCTAGCTCACATCTGTCTGTCTCTCTCTCTCTCTCTCTCTCTCTCTCTCTCTCTCTCTCTCTCTCTCTCTCTCTCCTTCTCTCCCCACATCGTCCCCTTTCAGTTTCCTCTTGGATTCTCAGTAGCAGCCAGTGTGAGGGTGGGCAACGCTCTGGGTGCAGGGAACACAGAACAGGCCAAGCTGTCTGGGAAGGTTGCCTCCATCTGTGCATGTACGTAGCAGCAACTAGCTAGTGATGCTAGCATGGCTCTAGTATGGGCCAGATCTTAATGGACCAAGCATGACAGGTTCTGTATCACTCCACTAACCTGCCATCTACGCATTCTGAGACGTTTCTATTGGTGGGGGTGATCCCTGACTTCTTACCCCTAGGCTGGTCAGCTGACTGCCTGCAGGAGTGGGGTCAGTTCAACTCTAGAGCTATGTCAGAATTTCAAAAAAAAAAAAAAACTTGTTTTCTTTTTGTCATTATGAGGAAAATGTTTTATTTAATCCATTTTAGAATAAGGCCGTAATGTAACAAAGTGTGGATAAGGTCAAGGGGTCTGAATACTTTCCGAATGCACTGTATATGGAGGATGACTTTGTTTCTTGAATAATATGAATGATTGTCAGAATGGTTACTAACTCTTTGTCTTTTCTGTCCAGTCATCGTCTCGTGTTTTGTCAGTACGTTTGTCCTCGTGACTAAAGACGTGATGGGGTACATCTTTACCACAGAGCAGTGAGTACAGACACACACCCACCACACTGATTAACTTTAGAAACCTTGTGTGTGTGTGTGTGTGTGTGTGTGTGTGTGTGTGTGTGTGTGTGTGTCTGTGCGTGTGTGTGACATCTTGTAGATACACAGACATCACATAACTTCCGTAACATCCAGTAATCAGTGGCCCCTTAGCCTGGGGGCAAGTTTGTTTGGAATGTTAGCACCAACAGGTCTGGGACCACTCTAGTAGAACCAAGTGGCTCCTTAGCCTGGGGGCCAGTTTGTTTGGAATGTTAGCACCAACAGGTCTGGGACTACTCTAGTAGAACCCAGTGGCCCCTTAGCCTGGGGGCCAGTTTGTTTGGAATGTTAGCACCAACAGGTCTGGGACCACTCTAGTAGAACCCAGTGGCCCCTTAGCCTGGGGGCCAGTTTGTTTGGAATGTTAGCACCAACAGGTCTGGGACCACTCTAGTAGAACCCAGTGGCCCCTTAGCCTGGGGGCCAGTTTGTTTGGAATGTTAGCACCAACAGGTCTGGGACTACTCTAGTAGAACCCAGTGGCCCCTTAGCCTGGGGGCCAGTTTGTTTGGAATGTTAGCACCAACAGGTCTGGGACCACTCTAGTAGAACCCAGTGGCCCCTTAGCCCTGAAAGAACCTGTCTCTCTGTGTGTTCCAGGGACATTGTGAAGAGGGTGGCTGACATCATGATCCTGTATGGCTTCTTCCATCTGGCAGACACCTTCGTGGTGAGATTACACTGTGTGTGTGTGACAGGGCCTAATGTGTGTGTGACAGGGCGTGATGTGTGTGTCGTGACAGGGAGTAATGTGTGACTCGTGAGAGGGCGTAATGTGTGTGTCGTGACAGGGCGTGATGTGTGACTCGTGAGAGGGCGTAATGTGTGTGTCGTGACAGGGCGTGATGTGTGTGTCGTGACAGGGCATAATGTGTGTCGTGACAGGGCGTGATGTGTGACTCGTGAGAGGGCGTAATGTGTGTGTCGTGACAGGGCGTGATGTGTGTGTCGTGACAGGGAATAATGTGTGTGTCGTGACAGGGCGTGATGTGTGTGTCGTGACAGGGCGTAATGTGTGTGTCGTGACAGGGCGTAATGTGTGTGTCGTGACAGGGCGTAATGTGTGTGTCGTGACAGGGCGTGATGTGTGTGTCGTGACAGGGCATAATGTGTGTCGTGACAGGGCGTGATGTGTGTCGTGACAGGGCGTGATGTGTGTCGTGACAGGGCGTAATGTGTGACTCGTGAGAGGGCGTAATGTGTGTGTCGTGACAGGGCGTGATGTGTGTGTCGTGACAGGGCATAATGTGTGTGTCGTGACAGGGCGTGATGTGTGTGTCGTGACAGGGCATAATGTGTGTGTCATGACAGGGCGTGATGGGTGGTGTTGTGACAGGGAGTGATGTGTGTGTGTCGTGACAGGGCATGATGTGTGTGTCATGACAGGGCGTAATGTGTGTGTCGTGACAGGGCGTAATGTGTGTGTCGTGACAGGGCGTAATGTGTGTGTCGTGACAGGGCGTAATGTGTGTGTCGTGACAGGGCGTGATGTGTGTGTCGTGACAGGGCATAATGTGTGTGTCGTGACAGGGCGTGATGTGTGTGTCGTGACAGGGCATAATGTGTGTGTCATGACAGGGCGTGATGGGTGGTGTTGTGACAGGGAGTGATGTGTGTGTGTCGTGACAGGGCATGATGTGTGTGTCGTGACAGGGCGTAATGTGTGTGTCGTGACAGGGCGTAATGTGTGTGTCGTGACAGGGCGTAATGTGTGTGTCGTGACAGGGCGTAATGTGTGTGTCGTGACAGGGCGTAATGTGTGTGTCGTGACAGGGCGTGATGTGTGTGTCGTGACAGGGAGTAATGTGTCTGTCGTGACAGGGCGTGATGTGTGTCGTGACAGGGCGTGATGTGTGTCGTGACAGGGCGTAATGTGTGACTCGTGAGAGGGCGTAATGTGTGTGTCGTGACAGGGCGTGATGTGTGTGTCGTGACAGGGAGTAATGTGTCTGTCGTGACAGGGCATAATGTGTGTCGTGACAGGGCGTGATGTGTGTCGTGACAGGGCGTGATGTGTGTCGTGACAGGGCGTAATGTGTGACTCGTGAGAGGGCGTAATGTGTGTGTCGTGACAGGGTGTGATGTGTGTGTCGTGACAGGGCATAATGTGTGTGTCGTGACAGGGCATGATGTGTGTGTCGTGACAGGGCATAATGTGTGTGTCATGACAGGGCGTGATGGGTGGTGTTGTGACAGGGAGTGATGTGTGTGTGTCATGACAGGGCATGATGGGCAGTGTCGTGACAGTGCGTGATGTGTGTGTCGTGACAGGGCGTGATGTGTGTGTCGTGACAGGGCATAATGTGTGTGTCGTGACAGGGCGTAATGTGTGTGTCGTGACAGGGCGTGATGTGTGTGTCGTGACAGGGCGTGATGTATGTGTCGTGACAGGGCGTGATGGGCAGTGTCGTGACAGTGCGTGGTGTGTGTCGTGACAGGGCGTGATTTGTGTGTCGTGACAGGGTGTGATGGGCGGTGTCGTGACAGGGCGTAATCTGTGTGTAGTGAGAGGGCGTGATGGGCAGTGTCGTGACAGTGCGTGGTGTGTGTGTCGTGACAGGGCGTAATTTGTGTGTCGTGACAGGGCGTGATGTGTGTGTCGTGACAGGGAGTGATGGGCAGTGTCGTGACAGGGCGTGATGTGTGTGACAGGGCGTGATGTGTGTGTCGTGACAGGGCATAATGTGTGTGTCGTGACAGGGCATAATGTGTGTGTCGTGACAGGGAGTGATGGGCAGTGTCGTGACAGGGCGTGATGTGTGTGTCGTGACAGGGCGTAATGTGTATGTCGTGACAGGGCGTGATGGGCAATGTCGTGACAGGGCGTGATGTGTGTGTCATGACAGGGCGTAATGTGTGTGTCGTGACAGGGCGTAATCTGTGTGTCGTGACAGGGCGTGATGTGTGTGTCGTGACAGGGCGTGATGTGTGTGTCGTGACAGGGAGTGATGGGCAGTGTCCTGACAGGGCGTGATGTGTGTGTCGTGACAGGGCGTAATGTGTGTGTCGTGACAGGGCGTAATGTGTGTGTCGTGAAAGGGCGTGATGTGTGTGTCGTGACAGGGCGTGATGGGTGGTGTCGTGATAGGGCGTAATGTGTGTGTCGTGACAGGGCGTGATGTGTGTGTCGTGACTGGGCGTAATGTGTGTGTCGTGACAGGGCGTGATGTGTGTGTCGTGACTGGGCGTAATGTGTGTGTCGTGACGGGCGTGATGTGTGTGTCGTGACATGGCGTGATGGGCAGTGTCATGACAGGGCGTGATGTGTGTGTCGTGACAGGGCGTGATATGTGTGTCATGACAGGGCGTGATGTGTGTGTCGTGACAGGGCCTAATGTGTGTGTCGTGACAGGGCCTAATGTGTGTGTCGTGACAGGGCCTAATGTGTGTGTCGTGACAGGGCCTAATGTGTGTGTCGTGACAGGGCCTAATGTGTGTGTCGTGACAGGGCGTGATGTGTGTGTCGTGACAGGGCCCTAATGTGTGTACCGTGACAGGGCGTGATGCGTGTGTCGTGACAGGGCGTGATGCGTGTGTCGTGACAGGACGTGATGCGTGTGTCGTGACAGGGTGTGATGTGTGTGTCGTGACAGGGCGTGATGGGCAGTGTCGTGACAGTGCGTGGTGTGTGTCGTGACAGGGCGTGATGTGTGTGTCGTGACAGGGCGTGATGTGTGTGTCGTGACAGGGCGTGATGTGTGTGTCGTGACAGGGCGTAATGTGTGTGTCGTGACAGGGCGTAATGTGTGTGTCGTGACAGGGCGTGATGTGTGTGTCGTGACAGGGAGTAATGTGTCTGTCGTGACAGGGCATAATGTGTGTCGTGACAGGGCGTGATGTGTGTCGTGACAGGGCGTGATGTGTGTCGTGACAGGGCGTAATGTGTGACTCGTGAGAGGGCGTAATGTGTGTGTCGTGACAGGGCGTGATGTGTGTGTCGTGACAGGGAGTAATGTGTCTGTCGTGACAGGGCATAATGTGTGTCGTGACAGGGCGTGATGTGTGTCGTGACAGGGCGTGATGTGTGTCGTGACAGGGCGTAATGTGTGACTCGTGAGAGGGCGTAATGTGTGTGTCGTGACAGGGCGTGATGTGTGTGTCGTGACAGGGCATAATGTGTGTGTCGTGACAGGGCGTGATGTGTGTGTCGTGACAGGGCATAATGTGTGTGTCATGACAGGGCGTGATGGGTGGTGTTGTGACAGGGAGTGATGTGTGTGTGTCATGACAGGGCATGATGTGTGTGTCGTGACAGGGCGTGATGTGTGTGTCGTGACAGGGTGTGATGGGCGGTGTCGTGACAGGGCGTAATCTGTGTGTAGTGAGAGGGCGTGATGGGCAGTGTCGTGACAGTGCGTGGTGTGTGTCGTGACAGGGCGTAATTTGTGTGTCGTGACAGGGAGTGATGGGCAGTGTCGTGACAGGGCGTGATGTGTGTGACAGGGCGTGATGTGTGTGTCGTGACAGGGCATAATGTGTGTGTCGTGACAGGGCATAATGTGTGTGTCGTGACAGGGAGTGATGGGCAGTGTCGTGACAGGGCGTGATGTGTGTGTCGTGACAGGGCGTAATGTGTATGTCGTGACAGGGCGTGATGGGCAATGTCGTGACAGGGCGTGATGTGTGTGTCATGACAGGGCGTAATGTGTGTGTCGTGACAGGGCGTAATCTGTGTGTCGTGACAGGGCGTGATGTGTGTGTCGTGACAGGGCGTGATGTGTGTGTCGTGACAGGGAGTGATGGGCAGTGTCCTGACAGGGCGTGATGTGTGTGTCGTGACAGGGCGTAATGTGTGTGTCGTGACAGGGCGTAATGTGTGTGTCGTGAAAGGGCGTGATGTGTGTGTCGTGACAGGGCGTGATGGGTGGTGTCGTGATAGGGCGTAATGTGTGTGTCGTGACAGGGCGTGATGTGTGTGTCGTGACTGGGCGTAATGTGTGTGTCGTGACGGGCGTGATGTGTGTGTCGTGACGGGCGTGATGTGTGTGTCGTGACATGGCGTGATGGGCAGTGTCATGACAGGGCGTGATGTGTGTGTCGTGACAGGGCGTGATATGTGTGTCATGACAGGGCGTGATGTGTGTGTCGTGACAGGGCCTAATGTGTGTGTCGTGACAGGGCCTAATGTGTGTGTCGTGACAGGGCCTAATGTGTGTGTCGTGACAGGGCCTAATGTGTGTGTCGTGACAGGGCCTAATGTGTGTGTCGTGACAGGGCGTGATGTGTGTGTCGTGACAGGGCCCTAATGTGTGTACCGTGACAGGGCGTGATGCGTGTGTCGTGACAGGGCGTGATGCGTGTGTCGTGACAGGACGTGATGCGTGTGTCGTGACAGGGTGTGATGTGTGTGTCGTGACAGGGCGTGATGGGCAGTGTCGTGACAGTGCGTGGTGTGTGTCGTGACAGGGCGTGATGTGTGTGTCGTGACAGGGCGTGATGCGTGTGTCGTGACAGGACGTGATGCGTGTGTCGTGACAGGGTGTGATGTGTGTGTCGTGACAGGGCTTGATGTGTGTGTCGTGACAGGGCGTGATGTGTGTGTCGTGACAGGGCGTGATGTGTGTGTCGTGACAGGGTTTGATGTGTGTGTCGTGACTGGGCGTAATGTGTGTGTCGTGACTGGGCGTAATGTGTGTGTCGTGACATGGCGTGATGGGCAGTGTCATGACAGGGCGTGATGTGTGTGTCGTGACAGGGCGTGATGTGTGTGTCGTGACAGGGCGTGGTGTGTGTCGTGACAGGGCGTAATGTGTGTGTCGTGACAGGGCGTTATGTGTGTGTCGTGACAGGGCGTGATGTGTGTGTTGTGACAGGGCGTAATGTGTGTGTCGTGACAGGGCGTAATATGTGTGTCGTGACAGGGCGTGATGTGTGTGTCGTGATGGGTGGTGTCGTGACAGGGCCCTAATGTGTGTACCGTGACAGGGCGTGATGCGTGTGTCGTGACAGGGCGTGATGCGTGTGTTGTGACAGGACGTGATGCGTGTGTCGTGACAGGGTGTGATGTGTGTGTCGTGACAGGGCGTGATGTGTGTGTCGTGACAGGGCGTGATGGGCAGTGTCGTGACAGTGCGTGGTGTGTGTCGTGACAGGGCGTGATGTGTGTGTCGTGACAGGGCGTGATGTGTGTGTCGTGACAGGGCGTGATGTGTGTGTCGTGACAGGGTGTGATGGGCGGTGCCGTGACAGGGCGTAATCTGTGTGTAGTGAGAGGGCGTGATGGGCAGTGTCGTGACAGTGCGTGGTGTGTGTCGTGACAGGGCGTGATGTGTGTGTCGTGACAGGGTGTGATGTGTGTGTCGTGACAGGGCGTGATGTGTGTGTCGTGACAGGTTGTGATGGGCGGTGCCGTGACAGGGCGTAATCTGTGTGTAGTGAGAGGGCGTGATGGGCAGTGTCGTGACAGTGCGTGGTGTGTGTGTCGTGACAGGGCGTAATTTGTGTGTCGTGACAGGGCGTGATGTGTGTGACAGGGCATGATGTGTGTCGTGACAGGGCATGATGTGTGTGTCGTGACAGGGCGTGATGTGTGTGTCCTGACAGGGCGTAATGTTTGTCGTGACAGGGCGTGATGTGTGTGTCCTGACAGGGCGTAATGTTTGTCGTGACAGGGCGTAATGGGCGGTGTCGTGCGTGGAGCAGGAAAGCAGAAGATTGGAGCGTTGTGTAATCTGGTGGGGTACTACTTCATTGGCTTCCCCATCGGAGTCTCCCTCATGTTCCCTAACAAGATGGGCATCATAGGTGAGTAGAGGATAAATAACAGCATGGTAATATATCAGAGGTGAGTAAAGGAGAGACAACATGGTAATATACCCTCTCTCTCTCTCTATTCTCTCTCTCTGCCTCCCCTATTCTCCCTCTTTTCCCCCTCCCTCTCTCTTTCTCTCAGGTTTGTGGATAGGCCTATTCACCTGTGTTTTAATCCAGTCCTTGTTCTTGGTAGTTCTGCTGTGTAAACTGGACTGGAAAAAAGCCAGTCAAGAGGTCAGTCAATATTTATGTCCTGTTTTTTAACCTCACTAGTTGCCTCTAACAGCTGATTTGTTTCGTCAGGCCCTGCTCTCTCTCTCTCTCTGTGTGTGTGTGTGTGTGTGTGTGTGTGTGTGTGTGTGTGTGTGTGTGTGTGTGTGTGTGTGTGTGTGTGTGTGTGTGTGTGTGTGTGTGTGTGTGTGTGTGTGTGTGTGTGTGTGTGTGTGTGTGTGTGTGTGTGTGTGTGTGTGTGGTGGGGTTCTGGTACCCACAAGGATAGTAAAACTTTGAAAATTCGCACAAGTGGGGACATTTCACCAGACCCCACAAGGAAGAATGCAATTGTAGTGTTAGGTTGGGGTTAAGGAAAATAGTATTTTGAATGGGAATCATTTGTTAGGTTCCCAAAAGGATAGTAAAACCAACATGTGTGTGTTGTCAGGCTCTGGTGAGGGCAGGAGTCCAGCTCCCTGAAATGAAAGAAGAGCAGTTTGGACTGGAGAAGAGAGGTAACATTCCAGCAGTCCCACGGTTCCATACATTCTAAATCCCACGGTTCCATATATTCTAAATCCCACGGTTCCACTTATTCTAAATCCCACGGTTCTACTTATTCTAAATCCCAGGGTTCCACTTATTCTAAATCCCACGGTTCCACATATTCTAAATCCCACGGTTCCACATATTCTAAATCCCACAGTTCCACATATTCTAAATCCCACGGTTCCACTTATTCTAAATCCCACGGTTTCACATATTCTAAATCCCACGGTTCCACATATTCTAAATCCCACGGTTCCACATATTCTAAATCCCACGGTTCCATATATTCTAAATCCCACGGTTCCACATATTCTAAATCCCACGGTTCCATATATTCTAAATCCCACGGTTCCATATATTCTAAATCCCACGGTTCCATATATTCTAAATCCCACGGTTCCATATATTCCAAGTTTTACGGTTCCTTATATTCTAAATCACACGGTTCCATATATTCTAAATCTCACGGTTCCATATATTCTAAATCCCACGGTTCCATATATTCCAAGTTTTACGGTTCCATATATTCTAAATCCCAAGGTTCCATATATTCTAAATCCCACGGTTCCATATATTCTAAATCCCACGGTTCCATATATTCTAAATCACACGGTTCCATATATTCCAAGTTTTACGGTTCCATGTATTCTAAATCACACGGTTCCATATATTCTAAATCTCACAGTTCCATATATTCTAAATCCCACGGTTCCATATGTTCCAAGTTTTAATGTTCCATATATTCTAAATCCCACGGTTCCATATATTCCAAGTTTTACGGTGCCACATATACTAAATCTCACGGTTCCATGTATTCTAAATCCCACAGTTCCATATATTCTAAATCCCACGGTTCCATATATTCTAAATCCCACGGTTTCATATATTCTAAATCCCACGTTTCAATTTATTCTAAATCCCACGGTTCCATATATTCTAAATCCCAAGCTTTCATATATTCTAAATCCCACGGTTTCATATATTCTAAATCCCACGTTTCAATTTATTCTAAATCCCACGGTTCCATATATTCTAAATCCCACGTTTCAATTTATTCTAAATCCCACGTTTCCATATATTCTAAATCCCACAGTTCCATATATTCTAAATCTCACGGTTCCATATATTCTAAATCCCACGGTTCCATATATTCTAAATCCCACGGTTCCATATATTCTAAATCCCACGGTTCCATATATTCTAAATCCCACGGTTCCTTATATTCTAAATCCCACGGTTCCATATATTCTAAATCACACGGTTCCATATATTCTAAATCTCACGGTTCCATATATTCTAAATCTCACGGTTCCATATATTCTAAATCCCACGGATCCATATATTCTAAATCCCACGGTTCCATATATTCCAAGTTTTACGGTTCCATATCAAATCAAATCTAATTTTATTTGTCACATACACATGGTTAGCAGATGTTAATGCGAGTGTAGCGAAATGCTTGTGCTTCTAGTTCCAACAATGCAGTAATAACCAACAAGTAATATAGCTAACAATTCCAAAACTACTACCTTACTACCTGGGGCGGCAGGGTAGCCTAGTGGTTAGAGCGTCGGACTAGTAACCGGAAGGTTGTGAGTTCAAACCTACTTACTACCTACTACCTGGGGCGGCAGGGTAGCCTAGTGGTTAGAGCGTCGGACTAGTAACCGGAAGGTTGTGAGTTCAAACCCCCGAGCTGACAAGGTACAAATCTGTCGTTCTGCCCCTGAACAGGCAGTTAACCCACTGTTAACCCACTGTTCCCAGGCCGTCATTGAAAATAAGAATTTGTTCTTAACTGACTTGCCTGGTTAAATAAAGGTAAAATAAAAATAAAAATAAAATAAAATAGACACAAGTCTAAGGGGATAAAGAATATGTACATAAAGATATATGAATGAGTGATGGTACAGAGCGGCATAGGCAAGATACAGTAGATGGTATTGCGTGCAGTATATACATATGAGATGAGTATGTAAACAAAGTGGCATAGTTAAAGTGGCTAGTGATACATGTATTACATAAAGATGCAGTAGATGATATAGAGTACAGTATATACGTATACATATGAGATGAATAATGTAGGGTATGTAAACATTATATTAGGGAGAATTGTTTAAAGTGGCTAGTGATACATTTTACATAATTTCCCATCAATTCCTATTATTAAAGTGGCTGGAGTTGAGTCAGTGTGTTGGCAGCAGCCACTCAATCTTAGTGGTGGCTGTTTAACAGTCTGATGGCCTTGAGATAGAAGCTGTTTTTCAGTCTCTCGGTCACAGCTTTGATGCACCTGTACTGACCTCGCCTTCTGGATGATAGCGGGGTGAACAGGCAGTGGCTCGGGTGGTTGATGTCCTTGATGATCTTTATGGCCTTCCTGTGACATCGGGTGGTGTAGGTGTCCTGGAGGGCAGGTAGTTTGCCCCCGGTGATGCGTTGTGCAGACCTCACTACCCTCTGGAGAGCCTTACGGTTGTGGGCGGAGCAGTTGCCGTACCAGGCGGTGATACAGCCCGACAGGATGCTCTCGATTGTGCATCTGTAGAAGTTTGTGAGTGCTTTTGGTGACAAGACAAATTTCTTCAGCCTCCTGAGGTTGAAGAGGCGCTGCTGCGCCTTCTTCACGATGCTGTCTGTGTGGGTGGAACAATTCAGTTTGTCTGTGATGTGTCCGCCGAGGAACTTAAAACTTACTACCCTCTCCACTACTGTTCCATCTATGTGGATAGCGGGGTGTTCCCTCTGCTGTTTCCTGAAGTCCACAATCATCTCCTTAGTTTTGTTGACGTTGAGTGTGAGGTTATTTTCCTGACACCACACTCCGAGGGCCCTCACCTCCTCCCTGTAGGCCGTCTCGTCGTTGTTGGTAATCAAGCCTACCACTGTTGTGTCGTCCGCAAACTTGATGATTGAGTTGGAGGCGTGCGTGGCCACGCAGTCGTGGGTGAACAGGGAGTACAGGAGAGGGCTCAGAACGCACTCTTGTGGGGGCCCCAGTGTTGAGGATCAGCGGGGTGGAGATGTTGTTGCCTACCCTCACCACCTGGGGGCGGCCCGTCAGGAAGTCCAGGAACCAGTTGCACAGGGCAGGGTCGAGACCCAGGGTCTCGAGCTTGATGACGAGCTTGGAGGGCACTATGGTGTTAAATGCCGAGCTGTAGTCGATGAACAGCATTCTCACATAGGTATTCCTCTTGTCCAGATGGGTTAGGGCAGTGTGCAGTGTGGGCGGTAAGCAAATTGGAGTGGGTCTAGGGTGTCAGGTAGGGTGGAGGTGATATGGTCCTTGACTAGTCTCTCAAAGCATTTCTTGATGACGGAAGTGAGTGCTACGGTAGTCGGTTAGCTCAGTTACCTTAGCTTTCTTGGGAACAGTAACAATGGTGGCCCTCTTGAAGCATGTGGGAACAACAGACTGGGATAGGGATTGATTGAATATGTCCGTAAACACACCAGCCAGCTGGTCTGCGCATGCTCTGAGGGCGCGGCTGGGGATGCCGTCTGGGCCTGCAGCCTTGTGAGGGTTGACACGTTTAAATGTTTTCCTCACGTCGGCTGCAATGAAGGAGAGTCCGCATGTTTTAGTTGCGGGCCGTGTCAGTGGCCCTGTATTGTCCTCAAAGCAGGCAAAAAAGTTATTTATTTCTACTTTGTCTCTATACTGACGCTTAGCTTGTTTGATTGCCTTGCAGAGGGAATAGTTACACTGTTTGTATTCGGTCATGTTTCCGGTCACCTTGCCCTGATTAAAAGCAGTGGTTTGCGCTTTCAGTTTCACGCGAATGCTGCCATCAATCCACGGTTTCTGGTTTGGTAATGTTTTAATCGTTGCTATGGGAATGACATCTTCAACGCACGTTCTAATGAACTCGCTCACCGAATCAGCGTATTCGTCAATGTTGTTGTCTGACGCAATACGAAACATATCCCAGTCCACGTGATGGAAGCAGTCTTGGAGTGTGGAATCAGATTGGTCGGACCAGCGTTGAACAGACCTCAGCGCAGGAGCTTCTTGTTTTAGTTTCTGTCTGTAGGCAGGAATCAACAAAATGGAGTCGTGGTCAGCTTTTCCGAAAGGAGAGCGGGGCAGGGCCTTATATGCGTCGCGGAAGTTAGAATAGCAATGATCCAAGGTTTTTCCAGCCCTGGTTGCGCAATCGATATGCTGATACAATTTATATTCTAAATCCCACGGTTCCATATATTCCAAGTTTTACGGTTCCTTATATTCTAAATCCCACGGTTCCATATATTCCAAGTTTTACGGTTCCATATATTCTAAATCCCACAGTTCCATATATTCTAAATCCCACGGTTCCATATATTCTAAATCCCACAGTTCCATATATTCTAAATCCCACAGTTCCATATATTCTAAATCCCACAGTTCCATATATTCTAAATCCCACAGTTCCATATATTCTAAATCCCACGGTTCCATATATTCTAAATCCCACGGTTCCATATATTCTAAATCCCACAGTTCCATATATTCTAAATCCCACAGTTCCATATATTCTAAATCCCACGGTTCCATATATTCTAAATCCCACGGTTCCATATATTCTAAATCCCACGGTTCCATATATTCTAAATCCCACAGTTCCATATATTCTAAATCCCACGGTTCCATATATTCTAAATCCCACGGTTCCATATATTCTAAATCCCACGGTTCCATATATTCTAAATCCCACAGTTCCATATATTCTAAATCCCACAGTTCCACATATTCTAAATCCCACAGTTCCATATATTCTAAATCCCACGGTTCCATATATTCTAAATCCCACTGTTCCATATATTCTAAATCCCACAGTTCCATATATTCTAAATCCCACGGTTCCATATATTCTAAATCCCACGGTTCCATATATTCCAAGTTTTACGGTTCCTTATATTCTAAATCCCACGGTTCCATATATTCCAAGTTTTACGGTTCCTTATATTCTAAATCCCACAGTTCCATATATTCTAAATCCCACTGTTCCATATATTCTAAATCCCACGGTTCCATATATTCTAAATCCCACAGTTCCATATATTCCAAGTTTTACGGTTCCTTATATTCTAAATCCCACGGTTCCATATATTCCAAGTTTTACGGTTCCATATATTCTAAATTTCACAGTTCCATATATTCTAAATCCCACGGTTCCATATATTCTAAATCCCACGGTTCCATATATTCCAAGTTTTACGGTTCCTTATATTCTAAATCCCACGGTTCCATATATTCCAAGTTTTACGGTTCCATATATTCTAAATCCCACGGTTCCATATATTCTAAATCCCACAGTTCCATATATTCTAAATCCCACAGTTCCATATATTCTAAATCCCACGGTTCCATATATTCTAAATCCCACGGTTCCATATATTCTAAATCCCACGGTTCCATATATTCTAAATCCCACTGTTCCATATATTCTAAATCCCACAGTTCCATATATTCTAAATCCCACGGTTCCATATATTCTAAATCCCACGGTTCCATATATTCCAAGTTTTACGGTTCCTTATATTCTAAATCCCACGGTTCCATATATTCCAAGTTTTACGGTTCCATATATTCTAAATCCCACGGTTCCATATATTCTAAATCCCACGGTTCCATATATTCTAAATCCCACAGTTCCATATATTCTAAATCCCACGGTTCCATATATTCCAAGTTCCATGATTACATATACAGTATGACACTTGACATATAGAGCTCTGAAAGCTTTGCCATGCTTGTTTTTTTTACAGCAGCCCTATGTCTTTACATGGTGTGTAACTTTACATGGTGTGTAACCCTCTAGGCTGGTCGGAGGCGGTCCCACCCAGCGACGAGAGTCCTGGGGAGGGAAAGACGGACGTGGAGGGGCTGGGTGGGGACAGGGGGGAAGGCGGGGGGGAGTTAGAGGCTGAGGCGGGGCCGGTGGTCAGTACGGTGAGGTTGACTGTCAGACAGCTGGTGCTTCGTCGTGGGCTAGTTGTCATCCTCATGTTCCTCATCCTCACCGCTGGAATCATCCTCAGTGAACTGCTCACCAGCCTGCTGCTCGGATAAACTGAGCCAAAGAGATTACCCACAGCCACATATACAGTACAGGAGGTTACTACAGCCACATATACAGTACAGGAGGTTACCACAGCCACATATACAGTACAGGAGGTTATACAGCCACATATGCAGTACAGGAGGTTATACAGCCACATATGCAGTACAGTAGGTTACCACAGCCACATATACAGTACAGGAGGTTACCACAGCCACATATACAGTACAGGAGGTTACCACAGCCACATATACAGTACAGGAGGTTACCACAGCCACATATGCAGTACAGGAGTTTACCACAGCCACATATACAATACAGGAGGTTACCCACAGCCACATATACAGTACAGGAGGTTACTCACAACCACATATACGGGAGGTTACAGTCAAACACATATACAGGAGTTTACAGTCAACCACATATACAGTACAGGAGGATACCCTCAACCACATATACAGGAGATTACACTCAACCACATATACTGTACAGGGGGTTACAGTCAACCACATATACAGGAGGTTACACACAACCACATATACAGTACAGGAGGCTACACACAACCACATATACAGTACAGGAGGTTACCCACAGCCACATATACAGTACAGGAGGTTCCCCACAGTACAGGAGTTTACCAACAGCCACATATACAGTACAGGAGGTTACCACAGCCACATATTCAATACAAGAGGTTACCACAGCCACATATACAGTGCAGGAGATTACCCACAGCCACATATACAGTACAGGAGGTTACTCACAGCCACATGTACAGTACAGGAGGTTACCCACAGCCAGATATACAGTACAGGAGGTTACTCACAGCGACAAATACAGTACAGGAGGTTTCCCACAGTACAGGAGGTTACCACAGCCACATATACAGTACAGGAGGTTTCCCACAGTACAGGAGGTTACCCACAGCCACATATGCAGTACAGGAGGTTACCCATTGTACAGGAGGTTACCCACAGCCACATATATAGTACAGGAGCTTTCCCACACCCAGATATACAGTACAGGAGGTTACCCACAGCCACATATGCAGTACAGGAGGTTACCCACAGTACAGGAGGTTACCCACAGCCACATATACAGTGCAGGAGGTTCCCATAGTACAGGAGATTACACACAGCCACACATACAGTGCAGGAGGTTACCACAGCCACATATACAATACAGGAGGTTGCCCACAGCCACATATACAATACAGGAGGTTACTACAGTCACATTTACAATACAGGAGGTTACCCACAGCCACATATACAGTACAGGAGGTTACCCACAGCCACATATACAGTACAGGAGGTTACCCACAGCCACATATACAGGAGGTTACTCACAACCACATATACAGTACAGGAGGTTACTCACAACCACATATACAGGAGGTTACAGTCAACCACATATACAGGAGGTTACAGTCAACCACATACACAGTACAGGAGGTTACCCACAACCACATATACAGGAGATTACAGTCAACCACATATGCAGTACAGGAGGTTACCCACAGTACAGGAGGTTACCCACAGCCACATATATAGTACAGGAGGTTACCCATAGTACAGGAGATTACCCACAGCCACACATACAGTGCAGGAGGTTACCACAGCCACATATACAATACAGGAGGTTACCCACAGCCACATATACTATACAGGAGGTTACTACAGTCAGATTTACAATACAGGAGGTTACCCACAGCCACATATACAGTACAGGAGGTTGCCCACAGCCACATATACAGGAGGTTACTCACAACCACATATACAGGAGGTTACAGTCAACCACATATACAGTACAGGAGATTAGTCAACCACATATACAGTACACGAGCCATATGTATTTAAACCAAATATGGTACTCACACAGCCATACAGGAGTTACTGTATGACCCAAATATACATATACAGTACAGGAGGTTACAGTCAACCACATATACATGAGCCATATGTATTTAAACCAAAGATGGTACTCACACAGCCATACAGGAGTTACTGTATGACCCAAAGGGTTCCCTGCTGTGGACATTTAATCATGGACAATAGAAGGGAATGATCACTAACCCAGAAGGCAACATTTGGCACATTATGTCGTCTTAATAATGTAATTTACTGGTTATTAACTGGATAAGAATTTGTATAGCCAGATGACAACCCTGGTCTCTGTTACCAGTTAGACATATCTTGACAAGATCAGGATGGGAAGGACCTTTCATTTTGGTTGTTATCAGATTACAGACAGTATTTTCCTGGTTGGTAAAAAGACGTTAAGGAAACTTCCTACAACCGGTATACAACCTGACCAGTTTTGCCCACTGGGAACAGGTTCAGGGTTGGTCATCCCTTGAAGGTTATTAACACTGTTAGCATTGCAGGGCATGTCGGAATGGCTTCCACTGACTTGAGAAGGTCGTGGAAACAATGCTCTTAATTAGATAAGGAGATGTGTGTTCGGTAACAAAGCTCTTTTTTAAGGAGATGTTTTTCTGGTGGCTACTAATAACAACAAGTCTGTTGTGTTTTGAAGTGGAGCTGGTTCCCTATTCTGCTTTTCACGTTCTGTCATCATTAAATTAAATCTGCATAAACTGTGCTGTGCTCTTCTTGTTTCACTGGCTGATGTCCCTAGCATGGGTTTATAGGACGCTAGTCCCTAGCATGGGTTTATAGGACGCTAGTCCCTAGCATGGGTTTATAGGATGCTAGTCACTAGCATTGGTTTATAGGATGCTAGTCCCTAGCATTGGTTTATAGGATGCTAGTCCCTAGCATGGGTTTATAGGACGCTAGTCCCTAGCATGGGTTTATAGGATGCTAGTCACTAGCATTGGTTTATAGGATGCTAGTCCCTAGCATGGGTTTATAGGACGCTAGTCCCTAGCATGGGTTTATAGGATGCTAGTCCCTAAAATGGGTTTACAGGATGCTAGTCCCTAGAATGGGTTTATAGGATGCTAGTCCCTAGAATGGGTTTATAGGATGCTAGTCCCTAGCATGGGTTTATAGGACACAAGTCCCTAGCATGGGTTTATAGGACACAAGTCCTATAACACCTTTAGGGACAGCTCTAACAACACCTTTAGGGACAACACCTTTAGGGACAGCTCTAACAACACCTTTAGGGACAACACCTTTAGGGGCAGCTCTAACAACACCTTTAGGGGCAGCTCTAACAACTCCTTTAGGGACAGCTCTAACAACACCTTTAGGGACATCTCTAACAACACCTTCAGGGACAGCTCTAACAACACCTTTAGGGACAACACCTTTAGGGACAACAACACCTTTAGGGACAGCTCTAACAACACCTTTAGAGACAGCTCTAACAACACCTTTAGGGACAACACCTTTAGGGACAGCTCTAACAACACCTTCAGGGACAGGTCTCACAACACCTTTAGGGACAACACCTTTAGGGACAGCTCTAACAACACCTTTAGGGACAACACCTTTAGGGGCAGCTCTAACAACACCTTCAGGGACAGCTCTAACAACACCTTTAGGGACAACACCTTTAGGGACAACAACACCTTTAGGGACAGCTCTAACAACACCTTTAGAGACAGCTCTAACAACACCTTTAGGGACAACACCTTTAGGGACAGCTCTAACAACACCTTCAGGGACAGGTCTCACAACACCTTTAGGGACAACACCTTTAGGGACAGCTCTAACAACACCTTTAGGGACAACACCTTTAGGGGCAGCTCTAACAACACCTTTAGGGACAGCTCTAACAACACCTTTTAGGGACAGCTCTAACAAGACCTTTAGGGACAACACCTTCAGGGACAGCTCTAACAACACCTTTAGGGACAGCTCCAGCAACACCTTCAGGGACAGCTCTAACAACACCTTTAGGGACAACACCTTTAGGGACAACAACACCTTTAGGAACAGCTCTAACAATACATTTAGGGACAGCTCTAACAACACCTTTAGGGACAACACCTTAGGGACAGCTCTAACAACACCTTTAGGGACAGCTCTAACAACACCTTTAGGGACAACACCTTTAGGGACAGCTCTAACAACACCTTTAGGGACCACACCTTTAGGGACAGCTCTAACAACACGTTTAGGGACAGCTCTAACAAACACCTTTAGGGACAACACCTTTAGGGACAACAACGCCTTTAGGGACAGCTCTAAAAACACCTTTGGGAACAGCTCTAACAACACCTTTAGGGACAGCATTAACAACACCTTCAGGGACAGCTCTAACAACACCTTTAGGGACAACACCTTTAGGGACAACACCTTTAGGGATAACACCTTTAGGGACATCTCTAACAACACCTTTAGGGACAGCTCTAATGACACCTTTAGGGACAGCTCTAACAACACCTTTAGGGACAGCTCTAGCAACACCTTTAGGGACAGCTCTAACAACACCTTTAGGGACAGCTCTAACAACACCTTTAGGGACAACTCTAACAACACCTTTAGGGACAGCTCTAACAACACCTTTAGGGACAACAACACCTTTATGGACAGCTCTAACAACACCTTTAGGGACAGCTCTAACAACACCTTTATGGACAGCTCTAGCAACACCTTTAGGGACAGCTCTAACAACACCTTTAGGGACAGCTCTAACAACACCTTTATGGACAACACCTTTAGGGACAGCTCTAACAACACCTTTAGGGGCAGCTCTAACAACACCTTTAGGGACAGCTCTAACAACACCTTTAGGGACAACACCTTAGGGACAGCTCTAACAACACCTTTAGGGACAGCTCTAACAACACCTTTAGGGACAGCATTAACAACACCTTCAGGGACAGCTCTAACAACACCTTTAGGGACAACACCTTTAGGGACAACACCTTTAGGGACATCTCTAACAACAACTTTAGGGACAACTCTAACAACACCTTTAGGGACAGCTCTAACAACACCTTTAGGGACAGCTCTAACAACACCTTTAGGGACAACACCTTTAGTGACAGCTCTAACAACACCTTTAGGGACAGCTCTAACAACACCTTTATGGACAACACCTTTAGGGGCAGCTCTAACAACACCTTTAGGGACAGCTCTAACAACACCTTTAGGGACAACACCTTAGGGACAGCTCTAACAACACCTTTAGGGACAGCTCTAACAACACCTTTAGGGACAACACCTTTAGGGACAGCTCTAACAACACTTTTAGGGACCACACCTTTAGCGACAGCTCTAACAACACGTTTAGGGACAGCTATAACAAACACCTTTAGGGACAACACCTTTAGGGACAACAACGCCTTTAGGGACAGCTCTAAAAACACCTTTGGGAACAGCTCTAACAACACCTTTAGGGACAGCTCTACAACACCTTTAGGGACAGCATTAACAACACCTTCAGGGACAGCTCTAACAACACCTTTAGGGACAACACCTTTAGGGACAACACCTTTAGGGACATCTCTAACAACACCTTTAGGGACAGCTCTAATGACACCTTTAGGGACAACACCTTTAGGGACAGCTCTAAAAACACCTTTAGGGACAGCTCTAACAACACCTTTAGGGACAACACCTTTAGGGGCAGCTCTATAAACACCTTTAGGGACAGCTCTAACAACACCTTTAGGGACAGCTCTAACAAGACCTTTAGGGACAACACCTTTAGGGACAGCTCTAACAACACCTTTAGGGACAGCTCCAGCAACACCTCCAGGGACAGCTCTAACAACACCTTTAGGGACAACACCTTTAGGGACAACAACACCTTTAGGAACAGCTCTAACAATACATTTAGGGACAGCTCTAACAACACCTTTAGGGACCACACCTTTAGGGACAGCTCTAACAACACGTTTAGGGACAGCTCTAACAAACACCTTTAGGAACAACACCTTTAGGGACAACAACGCCTTTAGGGACAGCTCTAAAAACACCTTTGGGAACAGCTCTAACAACACCTTTAGGGACAGCTCTAACAACACCTTTAGGGACAGCATTAACAACACCTTCAGGGACAGCTCTAACAACACCTTTAGGGACAACACCTTTAGGGACAACACCTTTAGGGATAACACCTTTAGGGACATCTCTAACAACACCTTTAGGGACAGCTCTAATGACACCTTTAGGGACAACACATTTAGGGACAACAACACCTTTAGGGACAGCTCTAAAAACACCTTTAGGGACAGCTCTAACAACACCTTTAGGGACAGCTCTAGCAACACCTTTAGGGACAGCTCTAGCAACACCTTTAGGGACAGCTCTAACAACACCTTTAGGGACAGCTTTAACAACACCTTTAGGGACAGCTCTAACAACATCTTTAGGGACAACAACACCTTTATGGACAGCTCTAACAACACCTTTAGGGACAGCTATAACAACACCTTTATGGACAGCTCTAGCAGCACCTTTAGGGACAGCTCTAACAACACCTTTAGGGACATCTCTACCAACACCTTTAGGGACAACTCTAACAACACCTTTAGGGACAGCTCTAACAACACCTTTAGGGACAGCTCTAACAACACCTTTAGGGACAGCTCTAACAACACCTTTAGGGACAACACCTTTAGTGACAGCTCTAACAACACCTTTAGGGACAGCTCTAACAACACCTTTATGGACAACACCTTTAGGGACAGCTCTACAACACCTTTAGGGGCAGCTCTAACAACACCTTTAGGGACAGCTCTAACAACACCTTTAGGGACAACACCTTAGGGACAGCTCTAACAACACCTTTAGGGACAGCTCTAACAACACCTTTAGGGACAACACCTTTAGGGACAGCTCTAAAAACACCTTTAGGGACCACACCTTTAGGGACAGCTCTAACAACACGTTTAGGGACAGCTCTAACAAACACCTTTAGGGACAACACCTTTAGGGACAACAACGCCTTTAGGGACAGCTCTAAAAACACCTTTGGGAACAGCTCTAACAACACCTTTAGGGACAGCTCTAACAACACCTTTAGGGACAGCATTAACAACACCTTCAGGGACAGCTCTAACAACACCTTTAGGGACAACACCTTTAGGGACAACACCTTTAGGGACATCTCTAACAACACCTTTAGGGACAACTCTAACAACACCTTCAGGGACAGCTCTAACAACACCTTTAGGGACAGCTCTAACAACACCTTTAGGGACAACACCTTTAGTGACAGCTCTAACAACACCTTTAGGGACAGCTCTAACAACACCTTTATGGACAACACCTTTAGGGACAGCTCTAACAACACCTTTAGGGACAACACCTTTAGGGACAACACCTTTAGGGACATCTCTAACAACACCTTTAGGGGCAGCTCTAACAACACCTTTAGGGACAGCTCTAACAACACCTTTAGGGACAACACCTTAGGGACAGCTCTAACAACACCTTTAGGGACAGCTCTAACAACACCTTTAGGGACAGCTCTAACAACACCTTTAGGGACAACACCTTTAGGGACAACAACGCCTTTAGGGACAGCTCTAAAAACACCTTTGGGAACAGCTCTAACAACACCTTTAGGGACAGCATTAACAACACCTTCAGGGACAGCTCTAACAACACCTTTAGGGACAACACCTTTAGGGACAACAACTTTATGGACAGCTCTAACAACACCTTTAGGGACAGCTATAACAACACCTTTATGGACAGCTCTAGCAACACCTTTAGGGACACCTCTAACAACACCTTTAGGGACATCTCTAACAACACCTTTAGGGACAACTCTAACAACACCTTTAGGGACAGCTCTAACAACACCTTTAGGGACAGCTCTAACAACACCTTTAGGGACAGCTCTAACAACACCTTTAGGGACAACACCTTTAGTGACAGCTCTAACAACACCTTTAGGGACAGCTCTAACAACACCTTTATGGACAACACCTTTAGGGACAGCTCTACAACACCTTTAGGGGCAGCTCTAACAACACCTTTAGGGACAGCTCTAACAACACCTTTAGGGACAACACCTTAGGGACAGCTCTAACAACACCTTTAGGGACAGCTCTAACAACACCTTTAGGGACAACACCTTTAGGGACAGCTCTAACAACACCTTTAGGGACCACACCTTTAGGGACAGCTCTAACAACACGTTTAGGGACAGCTCTAACAAACACCTTTAGGGACAACACCTTTAGGGACAACAACGCCTTTAGGGACAGCTCTAAAAACACCTTTGGGAACAGCTCTAACAACACCTTTAGGGACAGCTCTAACAACATCTTTAGGGACAACAACACCTTTATGGACAGCTCTAACAACACCTTTAGGGACAGCTATAACAACACCTTTATGGACAGCTCTAGCAACACCTTTAGGGACATCTCTAACAACACCTTTAGGGACAACTCTAACAACACCTTTAGGGACAGCTCTAACAACACCTTTAGGGACAGCTCTAACAACACCTTTAGGGACAGCTCTAACAACACCTTTAGGGACAACACCTTTAGTGACAGCTCTAACAACACCTTTAGGGACAGCTCTAACAACACCTTTATGGACAACACCTTTAGGGACAGCTCTACAACACCTTTAGGGGCAGCTCTAACAACACCTTTAGGGACAGCTCTAACAACACCTTTAGGGACAACACCTTAGGGACAGCTCTAACAACACCTTTAGGGACAGCTCTAACAACACCTTTAGGGACAACACCTTTAGGGACAGCTCTAACAACACCTTTAGGGACCACACCTTTAGGGACAGCTCTAACAACACGTTTAGGGACAGCTCTAACAAACACCTTTAGGGACAACACCTTTAGGGACAACAACGCCTTTAGGGACAGCTCTAAAAACACCTTTGGGAACAGCTCTAACAACACCTTTAGGGACAGCTCTAACAACACCTTTAGGGACAGCATTAACAACACCTTCAGGGACAGCTCTAACAACACCTTTAGGGACAACACCTTTAGGGACAACACCTTTAGGGACATCTCTAACAACACCTTTAGGGACAACTCTAACAACACCTTCAGGGACAGCTCTAACAACACCTTTAGGGACAGCTCTAACAACACCTTTAGGGACAACACCTTTAGTGACAGCTCTAACAACACCTTTAGGGACAGCTCTAACAACACCTTTATGGACAACACCTTTAGGGACAGCTCTAACAACACCTTTAGGGACAACACCTTTAGGGACAACACCTTTAGGGACATCTCTAACAACAACTTTAGGGACAACTCTAACAACACCTTTAGGGACAGCTCTAACAACACCTTTAGGGACAGCTCTAACATCACCTTTAGGGACAACACCTTTAGTGACAGCTCTAACAACACCTTTAGGGACAGCTCTAACAACACCTTTATGGACAACACCTTTAGGGACAGCTCTAACAACACCTTTAGGGGCAGCTCTAACAACACCTTTAGGGACAGCTCTAACAACACCTTTAGGGACAACACCTTAGGGACAGCTCTAACAACACCTTTAGGGACAGCTCTAACAACACCTTTAGGGACAGCTCTAACAACACCTTTAGGGACAACACCTTTAGGGACAACAACGCCTTTAGGGACAGCTCTAAAAACACCTTTGGGAACAGCTCTAACAACACCTTTAGGGACAGCTCTAACAACACCTTTAGGGACAGCATTAACAACACCTTCAGGGACAGCTCTAACAACACCTTTAGGGACAACACCTTTAGGGACAACACCTTTAGGGATAACACCTTTAGGGACATCTCTAACAACACCTTTAGGGACAGCTCTAATGACACCTTTAGGGACAACACATTTAGGGACAACAACAACTTTAGGGACAGCTCTAAAAACACCTTTAGGGACAGCTCTAACAACACCTTTAGGGACAGCTCTAGCAACACCTTTAGGGACAGCTCTAACAACACCTTTAGGGACAGCTCTAACAACACCTTTAGGGACAGCTCTAACAACACCTTTAGGGACAGCATTAACAACACCTTCAGGGACAGCTCTAACAACACCTTTAGGGACAACACCTTTAGGGACAACACCTTTAGGGATAACACCTTTAGGGACATCTCTAACAACACCTTTAGGGACAGCTCTAATGACACCTTTAGGGACAACACATTTAGGGACAACAACAACTTTAGGGACAGCTCTAAAAACACCTTTAGGGACAGCTCTAACAACACCTTTAGGGACAGCTCTAGCAACACCTTTAGGGACAGCTCTAACAACACCTTTAGGGACAACACCTTTAGTGACAGCTCTAACAACACCTTTAGGGACAGCTCTAACAACACCTTTATGGACAACACCTTTAGGGACAGCTCTAACAACACCTTTAGGGGCAGCTCTAACAACACCTTTAGGGACAGCTCTAACAACACCTTTAGGGACAACACCTTAGGGACAGCTCTAACAACACCTTTAGGGACAGCTCTAACAACACCTTTAGGGACAGCTCTAACAACACCTTTAGGGACAACACCTTTAGGGACAACAACGCCTTTAGGGACAGCTCTAAAAACACCTTTGGGAACAGCTCTAACAACACCTTTAGGGACAGCTCTAACAACACCTTTAGGGACAGCATTAAAAACACCTTCAGGGACAGCTCTAACAACACCTTTAGGGACAACACCTTTAGGGACAACAACTTTATGGACAGCTCTAACAACACCTTTAGGGACAGCTATAACAACACCTTTATGGACAGCTCTAGCAACACCTTTAGGGACAGCTCTAACAACACCTTTAGGGACATCTCTAACAACACCTTTAGGGACAACTCTAACAACACCTTTAGGGACAGCTCTAACAACACCTTTAGGGACAGCTCTAACAACACCTTTAGGGACAGCTCTAACAACACCTTTAGGGACAACACCTTTAGTGACAGCTCTAACAACACCTTTAGGGACAGCTCTAACAACACCTTTATGGACAACACCTTTAGGGACAGCTCTACAACACCTTTAGGGGCAGCTCTAACAACACCTTTAGGGACAGCTCTAACAACACCTTTAGGGACAACACCTTAGGGACAGCTCTAACAACACCTTTAGGGACAGCTCTAACAACACCTTTAGGGACAACACCTTTAGGGACAGCTCTAACAACACCTTTAGGGACCACACCTTTAGGGACAGCTCTAACAACACGTTTAGGGACAGCTCTAACAAACACCTTTAGGGACAACAACTTTAGGGACAACAACGCCTTTAGGGACAGCTCTAAAAACACCTTTGGGAACAGCTCTAACAACACCTTTAGGGACAGCTCTAACAACACCTTTAGGGACAGCATTAACAACACCTTCAGGGACAGCTCTAACAACACCTTTAGGGACAACACCTTTAGGGACAACACCTTTAGGGACATCTCTAACAACACCTTTAGGGACAACTCTAACAACACCTTCAGGGACAGCTCTAACAACACCTTTAGGGACAGCTCTAACAACACCTTTAGGGACAACACCTTTAGTGACAGCTCTAACAACACCTTTAGGGACAGCTCTAACAACACCTTTATGGACAACACCTTTAGGGACAGCTCTAACAACACCTTTAGGGACAACACCTTTAGGGACAACACCTTTAGGGACATCTCTAACAACAACTTTAGGGACAACTCTAACAACACCTTTAGGGACAGCTCTAACAACACCTTTAGGGACAGCTCTAACATCACCTTTAGGGACAACACCTTTAGTGACAGCTCTAACAACACCTTTAGGGACAGCTCTAACAACACCTTTATGGACAACACCTTTAGGGACAGCTCTAACAACACCTTTAGGGGCAGCTCTAACAACACCTTTAGGGACAGCTCTAACAACACCTTTAGGGACAACACCTTAGGGACAGCTCTAACAACACCTTTAGGGACAGCTCTAACAACACCTTTAGGGACAGCTCTAACAACACCTTTAGGGACAACACCTTTAGGGACAACAACGCCTTTAGGGACAGCTCTAAAAACACCTTTGGGAACAGCTCTAACAACACCTTTAGGGACAGCTCTAACAACACCTTTAGGGACAGCATTAACAACACCTTCAGGGACAGCTCTAACAACACCTTTAGGGACAACACCTTTAGGGACAACACCTTTAGGGATAACACCTTTAGGGACATCTCTAACAACACCTTTAGGGACAGCTCTAATGACACCTTTAGGGACAACACATTTAGGGACAACAACAACTTTAGGGACAGCTCTAAAAACACCTTTAGGGACAGCTCTAACAACACCTTTAGGGACAGCTCTAGCAACACCTTTAGGGACAGCTCTAACAACACCTTTAGGGACAGCTCTAACAACACCTTTAGGGACAACACCTTTAGGGACAGCTCTAACAACACCTTTAGGGACCACACCTTTAGGGACAGCTCTAACAACACGTTTAGGGACAGCTCTAACAAACACCTTTAGGGACAACACCTTTAGGGACAACAACGCCTTTAGGGACAGCTCTAAAAACACCTTTGGGAACAGCTCTAACAACACCTTTAGGGACAGCTCTAACAACACCTTTAGGGACAGCATTAACAACACCTTCAGGGACAGCTCTAACAACACCTTTAGGGACAACACCTTTAGGGACAACACCTTTAGGGACATCTCTAACAACACCTTTAGGGACAACTCTAACAACACCTTCAGGGACAGCTCTAACAACACCTTTAGGGACGGCTCTAACAACACCTTTAGGGACAACACCTTTAGTGACAGCTCTAACAACACCTTTAGGGACAGCTCTAACAACACCTTTATGGACAACACCTTTAGGGACAGCTCTAACAACACCTTTAGGGACAACACCTTTAGGGACAACACCTTTAGGGACATCTCTAACAACAACTTTAGGGACAACTCTAACAACACCTTTAGGGACAGCTCTAACAACACCTTTAGGGACAGCTCTAACAACACCTTTAGGGACAACACCTTTAGTGACAGCTCTAACAACACCTTTAGGGACAGCTCTAACAACACCTTTATGGACAACACCTTTAGGGACAGCTCTAACAACACCTTTAGGGGCAGCTCTAACAACACCTTTAGGGACAGCTCTAACAACACCTTTAGGGACAACACCTTAGGGACAGCTCTAACAACACCTTTAGGGACAGCTCTAACAACACCTTTAGGGACAGCTCTAACAACACCTTTAGGGACAACACCTTTAGGGACAACAACGCCTTTAGGGACAGCTCTAAAAACACCTTTGGGAACAGCTCTAACAACACCTTTAGGGACAGCTCTAACAACACCTTTAGGGACAGCATTAACAACACCTTCAGGGACAGCTCTAACAACACCTTTAGGGACAACACCTTTAGGGACAACACCTTTAGGGATAACACCTTTAGGGACATCTCTAACAACACCTTTAGGGACAGCTCTAATGACACCTTTAGGGACAACACATTTAGGGACAACAACACCTTTAGGGACAGCTCTAAAAACACCTTTAGGGACAGCTCTAACAACACCTTTAGGGACAGCTCTAGCAACACCTTTAGGGACAGCTCTAGCAACACCTTTAGGGACAGCTCTAACAACACCTTTAGGGACAGCTTTAACAACACCTTTAGGGACAACTCTAACAACACCTCTAGGGACAGCTCTAACAACAACTTTAGGGGCATCTCTAACAACACCTTTAGGGACAGCTCTAACAACATCTTTAGGGACAACAACACCTTTATGGACAGCTCTAACAACACCTTTAGGGACAGCTATAACAACACCTTTATGGACAGCTCTAGCAACACCTTTAGGGACAGCTCTAACAACACCTTTAGGGACATCTCTACCAACACCTTTAGGGACAACTCTAACAACACCTTTAGGGACAGCTCTAACAACACCTTTAGGGACAGCTCTAACAACACCTTTAGGGACAACACCTTTAGTGACAGCTCTAACAACACCTTTAGGGACAGCTCTAACAACACCTTTATGGACAACACCTTTAGGGACAGCTCTAACAACACCTTTAGGGGCAGCTCTAACAACACCTTTAGGGACAGCTCTAACAACACCTTTAGGGACAACACCTTAGGGACAGCTCTAACAACACCTTTAGGGACAGCTCTAACAACACCTTTAGGGACAACACCTTTAGGGACAGCTCTAACAACACCTTTAGGGACCACACCTTTAGGGACAGCTTTAACAACACGTTTAGGGACAGCTCTAACAAACACCTTTAGGGACAACACCTTTAGGGACAACAACGCCTTTAGGGACAGCTCTAAAAACACCTTTGGGAACAGCTCTAACAACACCTTTAGGGACAGCTCTAACAACACCTTTAGGGACAGCATTAACAACACCTTCAGGGACAGCTCTAACAACACCTTTAGGGACAACACCTTTAGGGACAACACCTTTAGGGACATCTCTAACAACACCTTTAGGGACAACTCTAACAACACCTTCAGGGACAGCTCTAACAACACCTTTAGGAACAGCTCTAACAACACCTTTAGGGACAACACCTTTAGTGACAGCTCTAACAACACCTTTAGGGACAGCTCTAACAACACCTTTATGGACAACACCTTTAGGGACAGCTCTAACAACACCTTTAGGGACAACACCTTTAGGGACAACACCTTTAGGGACATCTCTAACAACAACTTTAGGGACAACTCTAACAACACCTTTAGGGACAGCTCTAACAACACCTTTAGGGACAGCTCTAACAACACCTTTAGGGACAACACCTTTAGTGACAGCTCTAACAACACCTTTAGGGACAGCTCTAACAACACCTTTATGGACAACACCTTTAGGGACAGCTCTAACAACACCTTTAGGGGCAGCTCTAACAACACCTTTAGGGACAGCTCTAACAACACCTTTAGGGACAACACCTTAGGGACAGCTCTAACAACACCTTTAGGGACAGCTCTAACAACACCTTTATGGACAACACCTTTAGGGACAGCTCTAACAACACCTTTAGGGGCAGCTCTATAAACACCTTTAGGGACAGCTCTAACAACACCTTTAGGGACAGCTCTAACAAGACCTTTAGGGACAACACCTTTAGGGACAGCTCTAACAACACCTTTAGGGACAGCTCCAGCAACACCTCCAGGGACAGCTCTAACAACACCTTTAGGGACAACACCTTTAGGGACAACAACACCTTTAGGAACAGCTCTAACAATACATTTAGGGACAGCTCTAACAACACCTTTAGGGACAACACCTTAGGGACAGCTCTAACAACACCTTTAGGGACAGCTCTAACAACACCTTTAGGGACAACACCTTTAGGGACAGCTCTAACAACACCTTTAGGGACCACACCTTTAGGGACAGCTCTAACAACACGTTTAGGGACAGCTCTAACAAACACCTTTAGGAACAACACCTTTAGGGACAACAACGCCTTTAGGGACAGCTCTAAAAGCACCTTTGGGAACAGCTCTAACAACACCTTTAGGGACAGCTCTAACAACACCTTTAGGGACAGCATTAACAACACCTTCAGGGACAGCTCTAACAACACCTTTAGGGACAACACCTTTAGGGACAACACCTTTAGGGATAACACCTTTAGGGACATCTCTAACAACACCTTTAGGGACAGCTCTAATGACACCTTTAGGGACAACACATTTAGGGACAACAACACCTTTAGGGACAGCTCTAAAAACACCTTTAGGGACAGCTCTAACAACACCTTTAGGGACAGCTCTAGCAACACCTTTAGGGACAGCTCTAGCAACACCTTTAGGGACAGCTCTAACAACACCTTTAGGGACAGCTTTAACAACACCTTTAGGGACAACTCTAACAACACCTCTAGGGACAGCTCTAACAACAACTTTAGGGGCATCTCTAACAACACCTTTAGGGACAGCTCTAACAACATCTTTAGGGACAACAACACCTTTATGGACAGCTCTAACAACACCTTTAGGGACAGCTATAACAACACCTTTATGGACAGCTCTAGCAACACCTTTAGGGACAGCTCTAACAACACCTTTAGGGACAGCTCTACCAACACCTTTAGGGACAACTCTAACAACACCTTTAGGGACAGCTCTAACAACACATTTAGGGACAGCTCTAACAACACCTTTAGGGACAACACCTTTAGTGACAGCTCTAACAACACCTTTAGGGACAGCTCTAACAACACCTTTATGGACAACACCTTTAGGGACAGCTCTAACAACACCTTTAGGGACAGCTCTAACAACAACTTTAGGGACAGCTCTAACAACACCTTTAGGGACAACACCTTAGGGACAGCTCTAACAACACCTTTAGGGACAGCTCTAACAACACCTTTAGGGACAACACCTTTAGGGACAGCTCTAACAACACCTTTAGGGACCACACCTTTAGGGACAGCTCTAACAACACGTTTAGGGACAGCTCTAACAAACACCTTTAGGGACAACACCTTTAGGGACAACAACGCCTTTAGGGACAGCTCTAAAAACACCTTTGGGAACAGCTCTAACAACACCTTTAGGGACAGCTCTAACAACACCTTTAGGGACAGCATTAACAACACCTTCAGGGACAGCTCTAACAACACCTTTAGGGACAACACCTTTAGGGACAACACCTTTAGGGACATCTCTAACAACACCTTTAGGGACAACTCTAACAACACCTTCAGGGACAGCTCTAACAACACCTTTAGGGACAGCTCTAACAACACCTTTAGGGACAACACCTTTAGTGACAGCTCTAACAACACCTTTAGGGACAGCTCTAACAACACCTTTATGGACAACACCTTTAGGGACAGCTCTAACAACACCTTTAGGGGCAGCTCTAACAACACCTTTAGGGACAGCTCTAACAACACCTTTAGGGACAACACCTTAGGGACAGCTCTAACAACACCTTTAGGGACAGCTCTAACAACACCTTTAGGGACAACACCTTTAGGGACAGCTCTAACAAACACCTTTAGGGACAACACCTTTAGGGACAACAACGCCTTTAGGGACAGCTCTAAAAACACCTTTGGGAAAAGCTCTAACAACACCTTTAGGGACAGCTCTAACAACACCTTTAGGGACAGCATTAACAACACCTTCAGGGACAGCTCTAACAACACCTTTAGGGACAACACCTTTAGGGACAACACCTTTAGGGACATCTCTAACAACACCTTTAGGGACAGCTCTAATGGCACCTTTAGGGACAACACCTTTAGGGACAGCTCTAAAAACACCTTTAGGGACAGCTCTAACAACACCTTTAGGGACAGCTCTAGCAACACCTTTAGGGACAGCTCTAACAACACCTTTAGGGACAGCTCTAACAACACCTTTAGGGACAACTCTAACAACACCTTTAGGGACAGCTCTAACAACACCTTTAGGGACAACTCTAACAACACCTTTAGGGACAGCTCTAACAACAACTTTAGGGACATCTCTAACAACACCTTTAGGGACAGCTCTAACAACACCTTTAGGGACAACAACACCTTTATGGACAGCTCTAACAACACCTTTAGGGACAGCTCTAACAACACCTTTATGGACAGCTCTAGCAACACCTTTAGGGACAGCTCTAACAACACCTTTAGGGACAGCTCTACCAACACCTTTAGGGACAACTCTAACAACACCTTTAGGGACAGCTCTAACAACACCTTTAGGAACAGCTCTAACAACACCTTTAGGGACAACACCTTTAGTGACAGCTCTAACAACACCTTTAGGGACAGCTCTAACAACACCTTTATGGACAACACCTTTAGGGACAGCTCTAACAACACCTTTAGGAGCAGCTCTAACAACACCTTTAGGGACAGCTCTAACAACACCTTTAGGGACAGCTGTAACAACACCTTTAGGGACAACACCTTTAGTGACAGCTCTAACAACACCTTTAGGGACAGCTCTAACAACACCTTTATGGACAACACCTTTAGGGACAGCTCTAACAACACCTTTAGGGGCAGCTCTAACAACACCTTTAGGGACAGCTCTAACAACACCTTTAGGGACAACACCTTAGGGACAGCTCTAACAACACCTTTAGGGACAGCTCTAACAACACCTTTAGGGACAACACCTTTAGGGACAGCTCTAACAACACCTTTAGGGACCACACCTTTAGGGACAGCTCTAACAACACGTTTAGGGACAGCTCTAACAAACACCTTTAGGGACAACACCTTTAGGGACAACAACGCCTTTAGGGACAGCTCTAAAAACACCTTTGGGAACAGCTCTAACAACACCTTTAGGGACAGCTCTAACAACACCTTTAGGGACAGCATTAACAACACCTTCAGGGACAGCTCTAACAACACCTTTAGGGACAACACCTTTAGGGACAACACCTTTAGGGACATCTCTAACAACACCTTTAGGGACAACTCTAACAACACCTTCAGGGACAGCTCTAACAACACCTTTAGGGACAGCTCTAACAACACCTTTAGGGACAACACCTTTAGTGACAGCTCTAACAACACCTTTAGGGACAGCTCTAACAACACCTTTATGGACAACACCTTTAGGGACAGCTCTAACAACACCTTTAGGGGCAGCTCTAACAACACCTTTAGGGACAGCTCTAACAACACCTTTAGGGACAACACCTTAGGGACAGCTCTAACAACACCTTTAGGGACAGCTCTAACAACACCTTTAGGGACAACACCTTTAGGGACAGCTCTAACAACACCTTTAGGGACCACACCTTTAGGGACAGCTCTAACAACACGTTTAGGGACAGCTCTAACAAACACCTTTAGGGACAACACCTTTAGGGACAACAACGCCTTTAGGGACAGCTCTAACAACACCTTTAGGGACCACACCTTTAGGGACAGCTCTAACAACACGTTTAGGGACAGCTCTAACAAACACCTTTAGGGACAACACCTTTAGGGACAACAACGCCTTTAGGCACAGCTCTAAAAACACCTTTGGGAACAGCTCTAACAACACCTTTAGGGACAGCTCTAGCAACACCTTTAGGGACAGCTCTAACAACACCTTTAGGGACAGCTTTAACAACACCTTTAGGGACAACTCTAACAACACCTATAGGGACAGCTCTAACAACAACTTTAGGGGCATCTCTAACAACACCTTTAGGGACAGCTCTAACAACATCTTTAGGGACAACAACACCTTTATGGACAGCTCTAACAACACCTTTAGGGACAGCTATAACAACACCTTTATGGACAGCTCTAGCAACACCTTTAGGGACAGCTCTAACAACACCTTTAGGGACAGCTCTACCAACACCTTTAGGGACAACTCTAACAACACCTTTAAGGACAGCTCTAACAACACCTTTAGGGACAGCTCTAACAACACCTTTAGGGACAACACCTTTAGTGACAGCTCTAACAACACCTTTAGGGACAGCTCTAACAACACCTTTATGGACAACACCTTTAGGGACAGCTCTAACAACACCTTTAGGGACAACACCTTTAGGGACAACAACGCCTTTAGGGACAGCTCTAAAAACACCTTTGGGAACAGCTCTAACAACACCTTTAGGGACAGCTCTAACAACACCTTTAGGGACAGCATTAACAACACCTTCAGGGACAGCTCTAACAACACCTTTAGGGACAACACCTTTAGGGACAACACCTTTAGGGACATCTCTAACAACACCTTTAGGGACAACTCTAACAACACCTTCAGGGACAGCTCTAACAACACCTTTAGGGACAGCTCTAACAACACCTTTAGGGACAACACCTTTAGTGACAGCTCTAACAACACCTTTAGGGACAGCTCTAACAACACCTTTATGGACAACACCTTTAGGGACAGCTCTAACAACACCTTTAGGGGCAGCTCTAACAACACCTTTAGGGACAGCTCTAACAACACCTTTAGGGACAACACCTTAGGGACAGCTCTAACAACACCTTTAGGGACAGCTCTAACAACACCTTTAGGGACAACACCTTTAGGGACAGCTCTAACAACACCTTTAGGGACCACACCTTTAGGGACAGCTCTAACAACACGTTTAGGGACAGCTCTAACAAACACCTTTAGGGACAACACCTTTAGGGACAACAACGCCTTTAGGGACAGCTCTAACAACACCTTTAGGGACCACACCTTTAGGGACAGCTCTAACAACACGTTTAGGGACAGCTCTAACAAACACCTTTAGGGACAACACCTTTAGGGACAACAACGCCTTTAGGCACAGCTCTAAAAACACCTTTGGGAACAGCTCTAACAACACCTTTAGGGACAGCTCTAGCAACACCTTTAGGGACAGCTCTAACAACACCTTTAGGGACAGCTTTAACAACACCTTTAGGGACAACTCTAACAACACCTATAGGGACAGCTCTAACAACAACTTTAGGGGCATCTCTAACAACACCTTTAGGGACAGCTCTAACAACATCTTTAGGGACAACAACACCTTTATGGACAGCTCTAACAACACCTTTAGGGACAGCTATAACAACACCTTTATGGACAGCTCTAGCAACACCTTTAGGGACAGCTCTAACAACACCTTTAGGGACAGCTCTACCAACACCTTTAGGGACAACTCTAACAACACCTTTAAGGACAGCTCTAACAACACCTTTAGGGACAGCTCTAACAACACCTTTAGGGACAACACCTTTAGTGACAGCTCTAACAACACCTTTAGGGACAGCTCTAACAACACCTTTATGGACAACACCTTTAGGGACAGCTCTAACAACACCTTTAGGGGCAGCTCTAACAACACCTTTAGGGACACCTGTAACAACACCTTTAGGGACAACACCTTAGGGACAGCTCTAACAACACCTTTAGGGACAGCTCTAACAACACCTTTAGGGACAACACCTTTAGGGACAGCTCTAACAACACCTTTAGGGACCACACCTTTAGGGACAGCTCTAACAACACGTTTAGGGACAGCTCTAACAAACACCTTTAGGGACAACACCTTTAGGGACAACAACGCCTTTAGGGACAGCTCTAAAAACACCTTTGGGAACAGCTCTAACAACACCTTTAGGGACAGCTCTAACAACACCTTTAGGGACAGCATTAACAACACCTTCAGGGACAGCTCTAACAACACCTTTAGGGACAACACCTTTAGGGACAACACCTTTAGGGACATCTCTAACAACACCTTTAGGGACAACTCTAACAACACCTTCAGGGACAGCTCTAACAACACCTTTAGGGACAGCTCTAACAACACCTTTAGGGACAACACCTTTAGTGACAGCTCTAACAACACCTTTAGGGACAGCTCTAACAACACCTTTATGGACAACACCTTTAGGGACAGCTCTAACAACACCTTTAGGGGCAGCTCTAACAACACCTTTAGGGACAGCTCTAACAACACCTTTAGGGACAACACCTTAGGGACAGCTCTAACAACACCTTTAGGGACAGCTCTAACAACACCTTTAGGGACAACACCTTTAGGGACAGCTCTAACAACACCTTTAGGGACCACACCTTTAGGGACAGCTCTAACAACACGTTTAGGGACAGCTCTAACAAACACCTTTAGGGACAACACCTTTAGGGACAACAACGCCTTTAGGGACAGCTCTAAAAACACCTTTGGGAAAAGCTCTAACAACACCTTTAGGGACAGCTCTAACAACACCTTTAGGGACAGCATTAACAACACCTTCAGGGACAGCTCTAACAACACCTTTAGGGACAACACCTTTAGGGACAACACCTTTAGGGACATCTCTAACAACACCTTTAGGGACAGCTCTAATGGCACCTTTAGGGACAACACCTTTAGGGACAGCTCTAAAAACACCTTTAGGGACAGCTCTAACAACACCTTTAGGGACAGCTCTAGCAACACCTTTAGGGACAGCTCTAGCAACACCTTTAGGGACAGCTCTAGCAACACCGTTAGGGACAGCTCTAACAACACCTTTAGGGACAGCTCTAACAACACCTTTAGGGACAACTCTAACAACACCTTTAGGGACAGCTCTAACAACAACTTTAGGGACATCTCTAACAAGACCTTTAGGGACAGCTCTAACAACACCTTTAGGGACAACAACACCTTTATGGACAGCTCTAACAACACCTTTAGGGACAGCTCTAACAACACCTTTATGGACAGCTCTAGCAACACCTTTAGGGACAGCTCTAACAACACCTTTAGGGACAGCTCTACCAACACCTTTAGGGACAACTCTAACAACACCTTTAGGGACAGCTCTAACAACACCTTTAGGAACAGCTCTAACAACACCTTTAGGGACAACACCTTTAGTGACAGCTCTAACAACACCTTTAGGGACAGCTCTAACAACACCTTTATGGACAACACCTTTAGGGACAGCTCTAACAACACCTTTAGGGGCAGCTCTAACAACACCTTTAGGGACAGCTCTAACAACACCTTTAGGGACAGCTCTAACAACACCTTTAGGGACAACACCTTTAGTGACAGCTCTAACAACACCTTTAGGGACAGCTCTAACAACACCTTTATGGACAACACCTTTAGGGACAGCTCTAACAACACCTTTAGGGGCAGCTCTAACAACACCTTTAGGGACAGCTCTAACAACACCTTTAGGGACAACACCTTAGGGACAGCTCTAACAACACCTTTAGGGACAGCTCTAACAACACCTTTAGGGACAACACCTTTAGGGACAGCTCTAACAACACCTTTAGGGACCACACCTTTAGGGACAGCTCTAACAACACGTTTAGGGACAGCTCTAACAAACACCTTTAGGGACAACACCTTTAGGGACAACAACGCCTTTAGGGACAGCTCTAAAAACACCTTTGGGAACAGCTCTAACAACACCTTTAGGGACAGCTCTAACAACACCTTTAGGGACAGCATTAACAACACCTTCAGGGACAGCTCTAACAACACCTTTAGGGACAACACCTTTAGGGACAACACCTTTAGGGACATCTCTAACAACACCTTTAGGGACAACTCTAACAACACCTTCAGGGACAGCTCTAACAACACCTTTAGGGACAACACCTTTAGTGACAGCTCTAACAACACCTTTAGGGACAGCTCTAACAACACCTTTATGGACAACACCTTTAGGGACAGCTCTAACAACACCTTTAGGGGCAGCTCTAACAACACCTTTAGGGACAGCTCTAACAACACCTTTAGGGACAACACCTTAGGGACAGCTCTAACAACACCTTTAGGGACAGCTCTAACAACACCTTTAGGGACAACACCTTTAGGGACAGCTCTAACAACACCTTTAGGGACCACACCTTTAGGGACAGCTCTAACAACACGTTTAGGGACAGCTCTAACAAACACCTTTAGGGACAACACCTTTAGGGACAACAACGCCTTTAGGGACAGCTCTAAAAACACCTTTGGGAACAGCTCTAACAACACCTTTAGGGACAGCTCTAACAACACCTTTAGGGACAGCATTAACAACACCTTCAGGGACAGCTCTAACAACACCTTTAGGGACAACACCTTTAGGGACAACACCTTTAGGGACATCTCTAACAACACCTTTAGGGACAACTCTAACAACACCTTCAGGGACAGCTCTAACAACACCTTTAGGGACAACACCTTTAGTGACAGCTCTAACAACACCTTTAGGGACAGCTCTAACAACACCTTTATGGACAACACCTTTAGGGACAGCTCTAACAACACCTTTAGGGGCAGCTCTAACAACACCTTTAGGGACAGCTCTAACAACACCTTTAGGGACAACACCTTAGGGACAGCTCTAACAACACCTTTAGGGACAGCTCTAACAACACCTTTAGGGACAACACCTTTAGGGACAGCTCTAACAACACCTTTAGGGACCACACCTTTAGGGACAGCTCTAACAACACCTTTAGGGACAGCTCTACCAACACCTTTAGGGACAACTCTAACAACACCTTTAAGGACAGCTCTAACAACACCTTTAGGGACAGCTCTAACAACACCTTTAGGGACAACACCTTTAGTGACAGCTCTAACAACACCTTTAGGGACAGCTCTAACAACACCTTTATGGACAACACCTTTAGGGACAGCTCTAACAACACCTTTAGGGGCAGCTCTAACAACACCTTTAGGGACACCTGTAACAACACCTTTAGGGACAACACCTTAGGGACAGCTCTAACAACACCTTTAGGGACAGCTCTAACAACACCTTTAGGGACAACACCTTTAGGGACAGCTCTAACAACACCTTTAGGGACCACACCTTTAGGGACAGCTCTAACAACACGTTTAGGGACAGCTCTAACAAACACCTTTAGGGACAACACCTTTAGGGACAACAACGCCTTTAGGGACAGCTCTAAAAACACCTTTGGGAACAGCTCTAACAACACCTTTAGGGACAGCTCTAACAACACCTTTAGGGACAGCATTAACAACACCTTCAGGGACAGCTCTAACAACACCTTTAGGGACAACACCTTTAGGGACAACACCTTTAGGGACATCTCTAACAACACCTTTAGGGACAACTCTAACAACACCTTCAGGGACAGCTCTAACAACACCTTTAGGGACAGCTCTAACAACACCTTTAGGGACACCACCTTTAGTGACAGCTCTAACAACACCTTTAGGGACAGCTCTAACAACACCTTTATGGACAACACCTTTAAGGACAGCTCTAACAACACCTTTAGGGGCAGCTCTAACAACACCTTTAGGGACAGCTCTAACAACACCTTTAGGGACAACACCTTAGGGACAGCTCTAACAACACCTTTAGGGACAGCTCTAACAACACCTTTAGGGACAACACCTTTAGGGACAGCTCTAACAACACCTTTAGGGACCACACCTTTAGGGACAGCTCTAACAACACGTTTAGGGACAGCTCTAACAAACACCTTTAGGGACAACACCTTTAGGGACAACAACGCCTTTAGGGACAGCTCTAAAAACACCTTTGGGAAAATCTCTAACAACACCTTTAGGGACAGCTCTAACAACACCTTTAGGGACAGCATTAACAACACCTTCAGGGACAGCTCTAACAACACCTTTAGGGACAACACCTTTAGGGACAACACCTTTAGGGACATCTCTAACAACACCTTTAGGGACAGCTCTAATGGCACCTTTAGGGACAACACCTTTAGGGACAGCTCTAAAAACACCTTTAGGGACAGCTCTAACAACACCTTTAGGGACAGCTCTAGCAACACCTTTAGGGACAGCTCTAGCAACACCTTTAGGGACAGCTCTAGCAACACCGTTAGGGACAGCTCTAACAACACCTTTAGGGACAGCTCTAACAACACCTTTAGGGACAACTCTAACAACACCTTTAGGGACAGCTCTAACAACAACTTTAGGGACATCTCTAACAAGACCTTTAGGGACAGCTCTAACAACACCTTTAGGGACAACAACACCTTTATGGACAGCTCTAACAACACCTTTAGGGACAGCTCTAACAACACCTTTATGGACAGCTCTAGCAACACCTTTAGGGACAGCTCTAACAACACCTTTAGGGACAGCTCTACCAACACCTTTAGGGACAACTCTAACAACACCTTTAGGGACAGCTCTAACAACACCTTTAGGAACAGCTCTAACAACACCTTTAGGGACAACACCTTTAGTGACAGCTCTAACAACACCTTTAGGGACAGCTCTAACAACACCTTTATGGACAACACCTTTAGGGACAGCTCTAACAACACCTTTAGGGGCAGCTCTAACAACACCTTTAGGGACAGCTCTAACAACACCTTTAGGGACAGCTCTAACAACACCTTTAGGGACAACACCTTTAGTGACAGCTCTAACAACACCTTTAGGGACAGCTCTAACAACACCTTTATGGACAACACCTTTAGGGACAGCTCTAACAACACCTTTAGGGGCAGCTCTAACAACACCTTTAGGGACAGCTCTAACAACACCTTTAGGGACAACACCTTAGGGACAGCTCTAACAACACCTTTAGGGACAGCTCTAACAACACCTTTAGGGACAACACCTTTAGGGACAGCTCTAACAACACCTTTAGGGACCACACCTTTAGGGACAGCTCTAACAACACGTTTAGGGACAGCTCTAACAAACACCTTTAGGGACAACACCTTTAGGGACAACAACGCCTTTAGGGACAGCTCTAAAAACACCTTTGGGAACAGCTCTAACAACACCTTTAGGGACAGCTCTAACAACACCTTTAGGGACAGCATTAACAACACCTTCAGGGACAGCTCTAACAACACCTTTAGGGACAACACCTTTAGGGACAACACCTTTAGGGACATCTCTAACAACACCTTTAGGGACAACTCTAACAACACCTTCAGGGACAGCTCTAACAACACCTTTAGGGACAACACCTTTAGTGACAGCTCTAACAACACCTTTAGGGACAGCTCTAACAACACCTTTATGGACAACACCTTTAGGGACAGCTCTAACAACACCTTTAGGGGCAGCTCTAACAACACCTTTAGGGACAGCTCTAACAACACCTTTAGGGACAACACCTTAGGGACAGCTCTAACAACACCTTTAGGGACAGCTCTAACAACACCTTTAGGGACAACACCTTTAGGGACAGCTCTAACAACACCTTTAGGGACCACACCTTTAGGGACAGCTCTAACAACACGTTTAGGGACAGCTCTAACAAACACCTTTAGGGACAACACCTTTAGGGACAACAACGCCTTTAGGGACAGCTCTAAAAACACCTTTGGGAACAGCTCTAACAACACCTTTAGGGACAGCTCTAACAACACCTTTAGGGACAGCATTAACAACACCTTCAGGGACAGCTCTAACAACACCTTTAGGGACAACACCTTTAGGGACAACACCTTTAGGGACATCTCTAACAACACCTTTAGGGACAACTCTAACAACACCTTCAGGGACAGCTCTAACAACACCTTTAGGGACAACACCTTTAGTGACAGCTCTAACAACACCTTTAGGGACAGCTCTAACAACACCTTTAGGGACAACACCTTAGGGACAGCTCTAACAACACCTTTAGGGACAGCTCTAACAACACCTTTAGGGACAACACCTTTAGGGACAGCTCTAACAACACCTTTAGGGACCACACCTTTAGGGACAGCTCTAACAACACCTTTAGGGACAGCTCTACCAACACCTTTAGGGACAACTCTAACAACACCTTTAAGGACAGCTCTAACAACACCTTTAGGGACAGCTCTAACAACACCTTTAGGGACAACACCTTTAGTGACAGCTCTAACAACACCTTTAGGGACAGCTCTAACAACACCTTTATGGACAACACCTTTAGGGACAGCTCTAACAACACCTTTAGGGGCAGCTCTAACAACACCTTTAGGGACACCTGTAACAACACCTTTAGGGACAACACCTTAGGGACAGCTCTAACAACACCTTTAGGGACAGCTCTAACAACACCTTTAGGGACAACACCTTTAGGGACAGCTCTAACAACACCTTTAGGGACCACACCTTTAGGGACAGCTCTAACAACACGTTTAGGGACAGCTCTAACAAACACCTTTAGGGACAACACCTTTAGGGACAACAACGCCTTTAGGGACAGCTCTAAAAACACCTTTGGGAACAGCTCTAACAACACCTTTAGGGACAGCTCTAACAACACCTTTAGGGACAGCATTAACAACACCTTCAGGGACAGCTCTAACAACACCTTTAGGGACAACACCTTTAGGGACAACACCTTTAGGGACATCTCTAACAACACCTTTAGGGACAACTCTAACAACACCTTCAGGGACAGCTCTAACAACACCTTTAGGGACAGCTCTAACAACACCTTTAGGGACACCACCTTTAGTGACAGCTCTAACAACACCTTTAGGGACAGCTCTAACAACACCTTTATGGACAACACCTTTAGGGACAGCTCTAACAACACCTTTAGGGGCAGCTCTAACAACACCTTTAGGGACAGCTCTAACAACACCTTTAGGGACAACACCTTAGGGACAGCTCTAACAACACCTTTAGGGACAGCTCTAACAACACCTTTAGGGACAACACCTTTAGGGACAGCTCTAACAACACCTTTAGGGACCACACCTTTAGGGACAGCTCTAACAACACGTTTAGGGACAGCTCTAACAAACACCTTTAGGGACAACACCTTTATTGACAACAACGCCTTTAGGGACAGCTCTAAAAACACCTTTGGGAAAAGCTCTAACAACACCTTTAGGGACAGCTCTATCAACACCTTTAGGGACAGCATTAACAACACCTTCAGGGACAGCTCTAACAACACCTTTAGGGACAACACCTTTAGGGACAACACCTTTAGGGACATCTCTAACAACACCTTTAGGGACAGCTCTAATGGCACCTTTAGGGACAACACCTTTAGGGACAGCTCTAAAAACACCTTTAGGGACAGCTCTAACAACACCTTTAGGGACAGCTCTAGCAACACCTTTAGGGACAGCTCTAGCAACACCTTTAGGGACAGCTCTAGCAACACCGTTAGGGACAGCTCTAACAACACCTTTAGGGACAGCTCTAACAACACCTTTAGGGACAACTCTAACAACACCTTTAGGGACAGCTCTAACAACAACTTTAGGGACATCTCTAACAAGACCTTTAGGGACAGCTCTAACAACACCTTTAGGGACAACAACACCTTTATGGACAGCTCTAACAACACCTTTAGGGACAGCTCTAACAACACCTTTATGGACAGCTCTAGCAACACCTTTAGGGACAGCTCTAACAACACCTTTAGGGACAGCTCTACCAACACCTTTAGGGACAACTCTAACAACACCTTTAGGGACAGCTCTAACAACACCTTTAGGAACAGCTCTAACAACACCTTTAGGGACAACACCTTTAGTGACAGCTCTAACAACACCTTTAGGGACAGCTCTAACAACACCTTTATGGACAACACCTTTAGGGACAGCTCTAACAACACCTTTAGGGGCAGCTCTAACAACACCTTTAGGGACAGCTCTAACAACACCTTTAGGGACAGCTCTAACAACACCTTTAGGGACAACACCTTTAGTGACAGCTCTAACAACACCTTTAGGGACAGCTCTAACAACACCTTTATGGACAACACCTTTAGGGACAGCTCTAACAACACCTTTAGGGGCAGCTCTAACAACACCTTTAGGGACAGCTCTAACAACACCTTTAGGGACAACACCTTAGGGACAGCTCTAACAACACCTTTAGGGACAGCTCTAACAACACCTTTAGGGACAACACCTTTAGGGACAGCTCTAACAACACCTTTAGGGACCACACCTTTAGGGACAGCTCTAACAACACGTTTAGGGACAGCTCTAACAAACACCTTTAGGGACAACACCTTTAGGGACAACAACGCCTTTAGGGACAGCTCTAAAAACACCTTTGGGAACAGCTCTAACAACACCTTTAGGGACAGCTCTAACAACACCTTTAGGGACAGCATTAACAACACCTTCAGGGACAGCTCTAACAACACCTTTAGGGACAACACCTTTAGGGACAACACCTTTAGGGACATCTCTAACAACACCTTTAGGGACAACTCTAACAACACCTTCAGGGACAGCTCTAACAACACCTTTAGGGACAACACCTTTAGTGACAGCTCTAACAACACCTTTAGGGACAGCTCTAACAACACCTTTATGGACAACACCTTTAGGGACAGCTCTAACAACACCTTTAGGGGCAGCTCTAACAACACCTTTAGGGACAGCTCTAACAACACCTTTAGGGACAACACCTTAGGGACAGCTCTAACAACACCTTTAGGGACAGCTCTAACAACACCTTTAGGGACAACACCTTTAGGGACAGCTCTAACAACACCTTTAGGGACCACACCTTTAGGGACAGCTCTAACAACACGTTTAGGGACAGCTCTAACAAACACCTTTAGGGACAACACCTTTAGGGACAACAACGCCTTTAGGGACAGCTCTAAAAACACCTTTGGGAACAGCTCTAACAACACCTTTAGGGACAGCTCTAACAACACCTTTAGGGACAGCATTAACAACACCTTCAGGGACAGCTCTAACAACACCTTTAGGGACAACACCTTTAGGGACAACACCTTTAGGGACATCTCTAACAACACCTTTAGGGACAACTCTAACAACACCTTCAGGGACAGCTCTAACAACACCTTTAGGGACAACACCTTTAGTGACAGCTCTAACAACACCTTTAGGGACAGCTCTAACAACACCTTTATGGACAACACCTTTAGGGACAGCTCTAACAACACCTTTAGGGGCAGCTCTAACAACACCTTTAGGGACAGCTCTAACAACACCTTTAGGGACAACACCTTAGGGACAGCTCTAACAACACCTTTAGGGACAGCTCTAACAACACCTTTAGGGACAACACCTTTAGGGACAGCTCTAACAACACCTTTAGGGACCACACCTTTAGGGACAGCTCTAACAACACGTTTAGGGACAGCTCTAACAAACACCTTTAGGGACAACACCTTTAGGGACAACAACGCCTTTAGGGACAGCTCTAAAAACACCTTTGGGAACAGCTCTAACAACACCTTTAGGGACAGCTCTAACAACACCTTTAGGGACAGCATTAACAACACCTTCAGGGACAGCTCTAACAACACCTTTAGGGACAACACCTTTAGGGACAACACCTTTAGGGACATCTCTAACAACACCTTTAGGGACAACTCTAACAACACCTTCAGGGACAGCTCTAACAACACCTTTAGGGACAACACCTTTAGTGACAGCTCTAACAACACCTTTAGGGACAGCTCTAACAACACCTTTATGGACAACACCTTTAGGGACAGCTCTAACAACACCTTTAGGGGCAGCTCTAACAACACCTTTAGGGACAGCTCTAACAACACCTTTAGGGACAACACCTTAGGGACAGCTCTAACAACACCTTTAGGGACAGCTCTAACAACACCTTTAGGGACAACACCTTTAGGGACAGCTCTAACAACACCTTTAGGGACCACACCTTTAGGGACAGCTCTAACATCACGTTTAGGGACAGCTCTAACAAACACCTTTAGGGACAACACCTTTAGGGACAACAACGCCTTTAGGGACAGCTCTAAAAACACCTTTGGGAACAGCTCTAACAACACCTTTAGGGACAGCTCTAACAACACCTTTAGGGACAGCATTAACAACACCTTCAGGGACAGCTCTAACAACACCTTTAGGGACAACACCTTTAGGGACAACACCTTTAGGGACATCTCTAACAACACCTTTAGGGACAGCTCTAATGACACCTTTAGGGACAACACCTTTAGGGACAGCTCTAAAAACACCTTTAGGGACAGCTCTAACAACACCTTTAGGGACAGCTCTAGCAACACCTTTAGGGACAGCTCTAGCAACACCTTTAGGGACAGCTCTAGCAACACCGTTAGGGACAGCTCTAACAACACCTTTAGGGACAGCTCTAACAACACCTTTGGGGACAACTCTAAAAACACCTTTAGGGACAGCTCTAACAACAACTTTAGGGACATCTCTAACAACACCTTTAGGGACAGCTCTAACAACACCTTTAGGGACAACAACACCTTTATGGACAGCTCTAACAACACCTTTAGGGACAGCTCTAACAACACCTTTAGGGACAGCTCTAGCAACACCTTTAGGGACAGCTCTAGCAACACCTTTAGGGACAGCTCTAGCAACACCGTTAGGGACAGCTCTAACAACACCTTTAGGGACAGCTCTAACAACACCTTTAGGGACAACTCTAACAACACCTTTAGGGACAGCTCTAACAACAACTTGAGGGACATCGCTAACAACACCTTTAGGGACAGCTCTAACAACACCTTTAGGGACAACAACACCTTTATGGACAGCTCTAACAACACCTTTAGGGACAGCTCTAACAACACCTTCATGGACAGCTCTAGCAACACCTTTAGGGACAGCTCTAACAACACCTTTAGGGACAGCTCTACCAACACCTTTAGGGACAACTCTAACAACACCTTTAGGGACAGCTCTAACAACACCTTTAGGGACAGCTCTAACAACACCTTTAGGGACAACACCTTTAGTGACAGCTCTAACAACACCTTTAGGGACAGCTCTAACAACACCTTTATGGACAACACCTTTAGGGACAGCTCTAACAACACCTTTAGGGGCAGCTCTAACAACACCTTTAGGGACAGCTCTAACAACACCTTTAGGGACTGCTCTAACAACACCTTTAGGGACAACACTTTTAGTGACAGCTCTAACAACACCTTTAGGGACAGCTCTAACAACACCTTTATGGACAACACCTTTAGGGACAGCTCTAACAACACCTTTAGGGGCAGCTCTAACAACACCTTTAGGGACAGCTCTAACAACACCTTTAGGGACAACACCTTAGGGACAGCTCTAACAACACCTTTAGGGACAGCTCTAACAACACCTTTAGGGACAACACCTTTAGGGACAGCTCTAACAACACCTTTAGGGACCACACCTTTAGGGACAGCTCTAACAACACGTTTAGGGACAGCTCTAACAAACACCTTTAGGGACAACACCTTTAGGGACAACAACGCCTTTAGGGACAGCTCTAAAAACACCTTTGGGAACAGCTCTAACAACACCTTTAGGGACAGCTCTAACAACACCTTTAGGGACAACACCTTAGGGACAGCTCTAACAACACCTTTAGGGACAGCTCTAACAACACCTTTAGGGACAACACCTTTAGGGACAGCTCTAACAACACCTTTAGGGACCACACCTTTAGGGACAGCTCTAACAACACGTTTAGGGACAGCTCTAACAAACACCTTTAGGGACAACACCTTTAGGGACAACAACGCCTTTAGGGACAGCTCTAAAAACACCTTTGGGAACAGCTCTAACAACACCTTTAGGGACAGCTCTAACAACACCTTTAGGGACAGCATTAACAACACCTTCAGGGACAGCTCTAACAACACCTTTAGGGACAACACCTTTAGGGACAACACCTTTAGGGACATCTCTAACAACACCTTTAGGGACAACTCTAACAACACCTTCAGGGACAGCTCTAACAACACCTTTAGGGACAGCTCTAACAACACCTTTAGGGACAACACCTTTAGTGACAGCTCTAACAACACCTTTAGGGACAGCTCTAACAACACCTTTATGGACAACACCTTTAGGGACAGCTCTAACAACACCTTTAGGGGCAGCTCTAACAACACCTTTAGGGACAGCTCTAACAACACCTTTAGGGACAACACCTTAGGGACAGCTCTAACAACACCTTTAGGGACAGCTCTAACAACACCTTTAGGGACAACACCTTTAGGGACAGCTCTAACAACACCTTTAGGGACCACACCTTTAAGGACAGCTCTAACAACACGTTTAGGGACAGCTCTAACAGACACCTTTAGGGACAACACCTTTAGGGACAACAACGCCTTTAGGGACAGCTCTAAAAACACCTTTGGGAAAAGCTCTAACAACACCTTTAGGGACAGCTCTAACAACACCTTTAGGGACAGCATTAACAACACCTTCAGGGACAGCTCTAACGACACCTTTAGGGACAACACCTTTAGGGACAACACCTTTAGGGACATCTCTAACAACACCTTTAGGGACAGCTCTAATGGCACCTTTAGGGACAACACCTTTAGGGACAGCTCTAAAAACACCTTTAGGGACAGCTCTAACAACACATTTAGGGACAGCTCTAGCAACACCTTTAGGGACAGCTCTAGCAACACCTTTAGGGACAGCTCTAGCAACACCGTTAGGGACAGCTCTAACAACACCTTTAGGGACAGCTCTAACAACACCTTTAGGGACAACTCTAACAACACCTTTAGGGACAGCTCTAACAACAACTTTAGGGACATCTCTAACAACACCTTTAGGGACAGCTCTAACAACACCTTTAGGGACAACAACACCTTTATGGACAGCTCTAACAACACCTTTAGGGACAGCTCTAACAACACCTTTATGGACAGCTCTAGCAACACCTTTAGGGACAGCTCTAACAACACCTTTAGGGACAGCTCTACCAACACCTTTAGGGACAACTCTAACAACACCTTTAGGGACAGCTCTAACAACACCTTTAGGAACAGCTCTAACAACACCTTTAGGGACAACACCTTTAGTGACAGCTCTAACAACACCTTTAGGGACAGCTCTAACAACACCTTTATGGACAACACCTTTAGGGACAGCTCTAACAACACCTTTAGGGACAGCTCTAACAACACCTTTAGTGACAGCTCTAACAACACCTTTAGGGACAGCTCTAACAACACCTTTAGGGACAACACCTTTAGTGACAGCTCTAACAACACCTTTAGGGACAACACCTTTAGGGACAGCTCTAACAACACCTTTAGGGACCACACCTTTAGGGACAGCTCTAACAACACGTTTAGGGACAGCTCTAACAACACCTTTAGGGACAGCTCTACCAACACCTTTAGGGACAACTCTAACAACACCTTTAGGGACAGCTCTAACAACACCTTTAGGAACAGCTCTAACAACACCTTTAGGGACAACACCTTTAGTGACAGCTCTAACAACACCTTTAGGGACAGCTCTAACAACACCTTTATGGACAACACCTTTAGGGACAGCTCTAACAACACCTTTAGGGACAGCTCTAACAACACCTTTAGGGACAGCTCTAACAACACCTTTAGGGACAGCTCTAACAACACCTTTAGGGACAACACCTTTAGTGACAGCTCTAACAACACCTTTAGGGACAACACCTTTAGGGACAGCTCTAACAACACCTTTAGGGACCACACCTTTAGGGACAGCTCTAACAACACCTTTAGGGACAGCTCTAACAACACCTTTAGGGGCAGCTCTAACAACACCTTTAGGGACAGCTCTAACAACACCTTTAGGGACAACACCTTAGGGACAGCTCTAACAACACCTTTAGGGACAGCTCTAACAACACCTTTAGGGACAACACCTTTAGGGACAGCTCTAACAACACCTTTAGGGACCACACCTTTAAGGACAGCTCTAACAACACGTTTAGGGACAGCTCTAACAAACACCTTTAGGGACAACACCTTTAGGGACAACAACGCCTTTAGGGACAGCTCTAAAAACACCTTTGGGAAAAGCTCTAACAACACCTTTAGGGACAGCTCTAACAACACCTTTAGGGACAGCATTAACAACACCTTCAGGGACAGCTCTAACAACACCTTTAGGGACAACACCTTTAGGGACAACACCTTTAGGGACATCTCTAACAACACCTTTAGGGACAGCTCTAATGGCACCTTTAGGGACAACACCTTTAGGGACAGCTCTAAAAACACCTTTAGGGACAGCTCTAACAACACATTTAGGGACAGCTCTAGCAACACCTTCAGGGACAGCTCTAGCAACACCTTTAGGGACAGCTCTAGCAACACCGTTAGGGACAGCTCTAACAACACCTTTAGGGACAGCTCTAACAACACCTTTAGGGACAACTCTAACAACACCTTTAGGGACAGCTCTAACAACAACTTTAGGGACATCTCTAACAACACCTTTAGGGACAGCTCTAACAACACCTTTAGGGACAACAACACCTTTATGGACAGCTCTAACAACACCTTTAGGGACAGCTCTAACAACACCTTTATGGACAGCTCTAGCAACACCTTTAGGGACAGCTCTAACAACACCTTTAGGGACAGCTCTACCAACACCTTTAGGGACAACTCTAACAACACCTTTAGGGACAGCTCTAACAACACCTTTAGGAACAGCTCTAACAACACCTTTAGGGACAACACCTTTAGTGACAGCTCTAACAACACCTTTAGGGACAGCTCTAACAACACCTTTATGGACAACACCTTTAGGGACAGCTCTAACAACACCTTTAGGGACAGCTCTAACAACACCTTTAGGGACAGCTCTAACAACACCTTTAGGGACAGCTCTAACAACACCTTTAGGGACAACACCTTTAGTGACAGCTCTAACAACACCTTTAGGGACAACACCTTTAGGGACAGCTCTAACAACACCTTTAGGGACCACACCTTTAGGGACAGCTCTAACAACACGTTTAGGGACAGCTCTAACAAACACCTTTGGGAACAGCTCTAACAACACCTTTAGGGACAGCTCTAACAACACCTTTAGGGACAGCATTAACAACACCTTCAGGGACAGCTCTAACAACACGTTTAGGGACAACACCTTTAGGGACAACACCTTTAGGGACATCTCTAACAACACCTTTAGGGACAACTCTAACAACACCTTCAGGGACAGCTCTAACAACACCTTTAGGGACAACACCTTTAGTGACAGCTCTAACAACACCTTTAGGGACAGCTCTAACAACACCTTTATGGACAACACCTTTAGGGACAGCTCTAACAACACCTTTAGGGGCAGCTCTAACAACACCTTTAGGGACAGCTCTAACAACACCTTTAGGGACAACACCTTAGGGACAGCTCTAACAACACCTTTAGGGACAGCTCTAACAACACCTTTAGGGACAACACCTTTAGGGACAGCTCTAACAACACCTTTAGGGACCACACCTTTAGGGACAGCTCTAACAACACGTTTAGGGACAGCTCTAACAAACACCTTTAGGGACAACACCTTTAGGGACAACAACGCCTTTAGGGACAGCTCTAAAAACACCTTTGGGAACAGCTCTAACAACACCTTTAGGGACAGCTCTAACAACACCTTTAGGGACAGCATTAACAACACCTTCAGGGACAGCTCTAACAACACCTTTAGGGACAACACCTTTAGGGACAACACCTTTAGGGACATCTCTAACAACACCTTTAGGGACAACTCTAACAACACCTTCAGGGACAGCTCTAACAACACCTTTTGGGACAACACCTTTAGTGACAGCTCTAACAACACCTTTAGGGACAGCTCTAACAACACCTTTATGGACAACACCTTTAGGGACAGCTCTAACAACACCTTTAGGGGCAGCTCTAACAACACCTTTAGGGACAGCTCTAACAACACCCTTAGGGACAACACCTTAGGGACAGCTCTAACAACACCTTTAGGGACAGCTCTAACAACACCTTTAGGGACAACACCTTTAGGGACAGCTCTAACAACACCTTTAGGGACCACACCTTTAGGGACAGCTCTAACAACACGTTTAGGGACAGCTCTAACAAACACCTTTAGGGACAACACCTTTAGGGACAACAACGCCTTTAGGGACAGCTCTAAAAACACCTTTGGGAACAGCTCTAACAACACCTTTAGGGACAGCTCTAACAACACCTTTAGGGACAGCATTAACAACACCTTCAGGGACAGCTCTAACAACACCTTTAGGGACAACACCTTTAGGGACAACACCTTTAGGGACATCTCTAACAACACCTTTAGGGACAGCTCTAATGACACCTTTAGGGACAACACCTTTAGGGACAGCTCTAAAAACACCTTTAGGGACAGCTCTAACAACACCTTTAGGGACAGCTCTAGCAACACCTTTAGGGACAGCTCTAGCAACACCTTTAGGGACAGCTCTAGCAACACCGTTAGGGACAGCTCTAACAACACCTTTAGGGACAGCTCTAACAACACCTTTGGGGACAACTCTAACAACACCTTTAGGGACAGCTCTAACAACAACTTTAGGGACATCTCTAACAACACCTTTAGGGACAGCTCTAACAACACCTTTAGGGACAACAACACCTTTATGGACAGCTCTAACAACACCTTTAGGGACAGCTCTAACAACACCTTTAGGGACAGCTCTAGCAACACCTTTAGGGACAGCTCTAGCAACACCTTTAGGGACAGCTCTAGCAACACCGTTAGGGACAGCTCTAACAACACCTTTAGGGACAGCTCTAACAACACCTTTAGGGACAACTCTAACAACACCTTTAGGGACAGCTCTAACAACAACTTGAGGGACATCGCTAACAACACCTTTAGGCACAGCTCTAACAACACCTTTAGGGACAACAACACCTTTATGGACAGCTCTAACAACACCTTTAGGGACAGCTCTAACAACACCTTTATGGACAGCTCTAGCAACACCTTTAGGGACAGCTCTAACAACACCTTTAGGGACAGCTCTACCAACACCTTTAGGGACAACTCTAACAACACCTTTAGGGACAGCTCTAACAACACCTTTAGGGACAGCTCTAACAACACCTTTAGGGACAACACCTTTAGTGACAGCTCTAACAACACCTTTAGGGACAGCTCTAACAACACCTTTATGGACAACACCTTTAGGGACAGCTCTAACAACACCTTTAGGGGCAGCTCTAACAACACCTTTAGGGACAGCTCTAACAACACCTTTAGGGACAGCTCTAACAACACCTTTAGGGACAACACCTTTAGTGACAGCTCTAACAACACCTTTAGGGACAGCTCTAACAACACCTTTATGGACAACACCTTTAGGGACAGCTCTAACAACACCTTTAGGGGCAGCTCTAACAACACCTTTAGGGACAGCTCTAACAACACCTTTAGGGACAACACCTTAGGGACAGCTCTAACAACACCTTTAGGGACAGCTCTAACAACACCTTTAGGGACAACACCTTTAGGGACAGCTCTAACAACACCTTTAGGGACCACACCTTTAGGGACAGCTCTAACAACACGTTTAGGGACAGCTCTAACAAACACCTTTAGGGACAACACCTTTAGGGACAACAACGCCTTTAGGGACAGCTCTAAAAACACCTTTGGGAACAGCTCTAACAACACCTTTAGGGACAGCTCTAACAACACCTTTAGGGACAACACCTTAGGGACAGCTCTAACAACACCTTTAGGGACAGCTCTAACAACACCTTTAGGGACAACACCTTTAGGGACAGCTCTAACAACACCTTTAGGGACCACACCTTTAGGGACAGCTCTAACAACACGTTTAGGGACAGCTCTAACAAACACCTTTAGGGACAACACCTTTAGGGACAACAACGCCTTTAGGGACAGCTCTAAAAACACCTTTGGGAACAGCTCTAACAACACCTTTAGGGACAGCTCTAACAACACCTTTAGGGACAGCATTAACAACACCTTCAGGGACAGCTCTAACAACACCTTTAGGGACAACACCTTTAGGGACAACACCTTTAGGGACATCTCTAACAACACCTTTAGGGACAGCTCTAATGACACCTTTAGGGACAACACCTTTAGGGACAGCTCTAAAAACACCTTTAGGGACAGCTCTAACAACACCTTTAGGGACAGCTCTAGCAACACCTTTAGGGACAGCTCTAGCAACACCTTTAGGAACAGCTCTAGCAACACCGTTAGGGACAGCTCTAACAACACCTTTAGGGACAGCTCTAACAACAACTTTAGGGACATCTCTAACAACACCTTTAGGGACAGCTCTAACAACACCTTTAGGGACAACAACACCTTTATGGACAGCTCTAACAACACCTTTAGGGACAGCTCTAACAACACCTTTAGGGACAGCTCTAGCAACACCTTTAGGGACAGCTCTAGCAACACCTTTAGGGACAGCTCTAGCAACACCGTTAGGGACAGCTCTAACAACACCTTTAGGGACAGCTCTAACAACACCTTTAGGGACAACAACACCTTTATGGACAGCTCTAACAACACCTTTAGGGACAGCTCTAACAACACCTTTAGGGACAGCTCTAGCAACACCTTTAGGGACAGCTCTAGCAACACCTTTAGGGACAGCTCTAGCAACACCGTTAGGGACAGCTCTAACAACACCTTTAGGGACAGCTCTAACAACACCTTTAGGGACAACTCTAACAACACCTTTAGGGACAGCTCTAACAACAACTTGAGGGACATCGCTAACAACACCTTTAGGCACAGCTCTAACAACACCTTTAGGGACAACAACACCTTTATGGACAGCTCTAACAACACCTTTAGGGACAGCTCTAACAACACCTTTATGGACAGCTCTAGCAACACCTTTAGGGACAGCTCTAACAACACCTTTAGGGACAGCTCTACCAACACCTTTAGGGACAACTCTAACAACACCTTTAGGGACAGCTCTAACAACACCTTTAGGGACAGCTCTAACAACACCTTTAGGGACAACACCTTTAGTGACAGCTCTAACAACACCTTTAGGGACAGCTCTAACAACACCTTTATGGACAACACCTTTAGGGACAGCTCTAACAACACCTTTAGGGGCAGCTCTAACAACACCTTTAGGGACAGCTCTAACAACACCTTTAGGGACAGCTCTAACAACACCTTTAGGGACAACACCTTTAGTGACAGCTCTAACAACACCTTTAGGGACAGCTCTAACAACACCTTTATGGACAACACCTTTAGGGACAGCTCTAACAACACCTTTAGGGGCAGCTCTAACAACACCTTTAGGGACAGCTCTAACAACACCTTTAGGGACAACACCTTAGGGACAGCTCTAACAACACCTTTAGGGACAGCTCTAACAACACCTTTAGGGACAACACCTTTAGGGACAGCTCTAACAACACCTTTAGGGACCACACCTTTAGGGACAGCTCTAACAACACGTTTAGGGACAGCTCTAACAAACACCTTTAGGGACAACACCTTTAGGGACAACAACGCCTTTAGGGACAGCTCTAAAAACACCTTTGGGAACAGCTCTAACAACACCTTTAGGGACAGCTCTAACAACACCTTTAGGGACAACACCTTAGGGACAGCTCTAACAACACCTTTAGGGACAGCTCTAACAACACCTTTAGGGACAACACCTTTAGGGACAGCTCTAACAACACCTTTAGGGACCACACCTTTAGGGACAGCTCTAACAACACGTTTAGGGACAGCTCTAACAAACACCTTTAGGGACAACACCTTTAGGGACAACAACGCCTTTAGGGACAGCTCTAAAAACACCTTTGGGAACAGCTCTAACAACACCTTTAGGGACAGCTCTAACAACACCTTTAGGGACAGCATTAACAACACCTTCAGGGACAGCTCTAACAACACCTTTAGGGACAACACCTTTAGGGACAACACCTTTAGGGACATCTCTAACAACACCTTTAGGGACAGCTCTAATGACACCTTTAGGGACAACACCTTTAGGGACAGCTCTAAAAACACCTTTAGGGACAGCTCTAACAACACCTTTAGGGACAGCTCTAGCAACACCTTTAGGGACAGCTCTAGCAACACCTTTAGGAACAGCTCTAGCAACACCGTTAGGGACAGCTCTAACAACACCTTTAGGGACAGCTCTAACAACAACTTTAGGGACATCTCTAACAACACCTTTAGGGACAGCTCTAACAACACCTTTAGGGACAACAACACCTTTATGGACAGCTCTAACAACACCTTTAGGGACAGCTCTAACAACACCTTTAGGGACAGCTCTAGCAACACCTTTAGGGACAGCTCTAGCAACACCTTTAGGGACAGCTCTAGCAACACCGTTAGGGACAGCTCTAACAACACCTTTAGGGACAGCTCTAACAACACCTTTAGGGACAGCTCTAACAACACCTTTAGGGACAGCTCTAGCAACACCTTTAGGGACAGCTCTAACAACACCTTTAGGGACAGCTCTACCAACACCTTTAGGGACAACTCTAACAACACCTTTAGGGACAGCTCTAACAACACCTTTAGGGACAGCTCTAACAACACCTTTAGGGACAACACCTTTAGTGACAGCTCTAACAACACCTTTAGGGACAGCTCTAACAACACCTTTATGGACAACACCTTTAGGGACAGCTCTAACAACACCTTTAGGGGCAGCTCTAACAACACCTTTAGGGACAGCTCTAACAACACCTTTAGGGACAGCTCTAACAACACCTTTAGGGACAACACCTTTAGTGACAGCTCTAACAACACCTTTAGGGACAGCTCTAACAACACCTTTATGGACAACACCTTTAGGGGCAGCTCTAACAACACCTTTAGGGACAGCTCTAACAACACCTTTAGGGACAACACCTTAGGGACAGCTCTAACAACACCTTTAGGGACAGCTCTAACAACACCTTTAGGGACAACACCTTTAGGGACAGCTCTAACAACACCTTTAGGGACCACACCTTTAGGGACAGCTCTAACAACACGTTTAGGGACAGCTCTAACAAACACCTTTAGGGACAACACCTTTAGGGACAACAACGCCTTTAGGGACAGCTCTAAAAACACCTTTGGGAACAGCTCTAACAACACCTTTAGGGACAGCTCTAACAACACCTTTAGGGACAGCATTAACAACACCTTCAGGGACAGCTCTAACAACACCTTTAGGGACAACACCTTTAGGGACAACACCTTTGGGGACATCTCTAACAACACCTTTAGGGACAACTCTAACAACACCTTCAGGGACAGCTCTAACAACACCTTTAGGGACAGCTCTAACAACACCTTTAGGGACAACACCTTTAGTGACAGCTCTAACAACACCTTTAGGGACAGCTCTAACAACACCTTTATGGACAACACCTTTAGGGGCAGCTCTAACAACACCTTTAGGGACAGCTCTAACAACACCTTTAGGGACAACACCTTAGGGACAGCTCTAACAACACCTTTAGGGACAGCTCTAACAACACCTTTAGGGACAACACCCTAGGGACAGCTCTAACAACACCTTTAGGGACAGCTCTAACAACACCTTTAGGGACAACACCTTTAGGGACAGCTCTAACAACACCTTTAGGGACCACACCTTTAGGGACAGCTCTAACAACACGTTTAGGGACAGCTCTAACAAACACCTTTAGGGACAACACCTTTAGGGACAACAACGCCTTTAGGGACAGCTCTAAAAACACCTTTGGGAACAGCTCTAACAACACCTTTAGGGACAGCTCTAACAACACCTTTAGGGACAGCATTAACAACACCTTCAGGGACAGCTCTAACAACACCTTTAGGGACAACACCTTTAGGGACAACACCTTTAGGGACATCTCTAACAACACCTTTAGGGACAGCTCTAATGACACCTTTAGGGACAACACCTTTAGGGACAGCTCTAAAAACACCTTTAGGGACAGCTCTAACAACACCTTTAGGGACAGCTCTAGCAACACCTTTAGGGACAGCTCTAGCAACACCTTTAGGGACAGCTCTAGCAACACCGTTAGGGACAGCTCTAACAACACCTTTAGGGACAGCTCTAACAACACCTTTAGGGACAACTCTAACAACACCTTTAGGGACAGCTCTAACAACAACTTTAGGGACATCTCTAACAACACCTTTAGGGACAGCTCTAACAACACCTTTAGGGACAACAACACCTTTATGGACAGCTCTAACAACACCTTTAGGGACAGCTCTAACAACACCTTTATGGACAGCTCTAGCAACACCTTTAGGGACAGCTCTAACAACACCTTTAGGGACAGCTCTACCAACACCTTTAGGGACAACTCTAACAACACCTTTAGGGACAGCTCTAACAACACCTTTAGGGACAGCTCTAACAACACCTTTAGGGACAACACCTTTAGTGACAGCTCTAACAACACCTTTAGGGACAGCTCTAACAACACCTTTATGGACAACACCTTTAGGGACAGCTCTAACAACACCTTTAGGGGCAGCTCTAACAACACCTTTAGGGACAGCTCTAACAACACCTTTAGGGACAACAACACCTTTAGGGACAGCTCTAACAACACCTTTAGGGACAGCTCTACCAACCATTTTGAACTCCTCAGGAGTGAATGTAACATGGTGTTGTTCTCATGAATTCTGGGTAATCATATAGGTGTCCGTCATTATTCAATAATTGTTTAACCCAGATAATGTTGTTGTCAAACCAGTTGTGGAAAAACAAAAATGTTTTTTTGTATATTATGTCTTTATTATTCCAGATTGTATATCTATGTGGGGAAAAATTGTGTTTGTACATGAGATTTCAAGTTAGAAGAACTATGTTTATGAAAGTTACTAAGCTTAATAGGGATTTTACCCACATCAAAATTGCATTTGAGTAAGACTTCTAGACCACCAATCTGTTGGAATAGTTTCATCTGAAATATTATATTAGAGGTTTTACAATCCAGAGCATTCAACCCTCCTCCCTCACTTTGGGTGCTACATATTACCGTTAAAAAAAATATATGTAATTAGGTTTTTTCCTCCATAAGTTAATATCAATCATTTTAGTTTCTGACAGAGGAACAAGGCAAGGGAGGTATAAACTAATCTGGACCTTCAGATTGATAAAAGTACATGTCCAGATGAAGAAAGATCTCTTACCAGGAGTTAAATCTCTTTCCAATTTCCTCAACAATAGGAGAGAATTATTTGTATTTTTAAATTTTTAAAACTCTCTTGTCTTGTTCCTCTGTCAGGAGCTAAAATGGTTGATATTAAATTATGGAGGCCCTGTATTGCTGATCTTTGCTAACTGTAAAACCAAGATATGTGATCACATCTTCTACAGGGATATTACATACTGAGTTAAAGTCACATCTTTCCAATGCAAATAATTCACATTTCCTAATATTCAGAGATAAATCTGAAACATGTGAGAAGGCATTAATACACTCAATAGCTTTCCTGACTTCATTATGATATTTTTTTTAAATGGTGATGTTGTGAACATTTGATCTCTTTCTCTTGTCTCTGAATATCCCTAAAACTATCCTTGCTGATATGAAGTGCCATAACTTGTGTGTCCAATAAGAAAAGAGAAATTGGGCATTCTTGTTTTATTATCCGTCTAATGTTGAATCTCTGAAGTTCCATAGGATAATTTAACAGAGCTGTTACTATTACTGTAAAGTGTCTTAATTACACTTTGTAAATATTGACCAAAACCACAAAAATCTGAGTCTCAAAAAGAGCCTTGTAAAAGTCTACAAATAAAATAAAGCTATCTTCCATAATGTGCTCATTGTCGTCTATCAAGTCCAATACGAGTCGAATATTATTACACATATGTCTGCCCTTAATAAAACCTGACTGGGTATCATCAATTATTTGGTCAAGACCTTTTCTATAAAGATGGATACAAGCAGCTTTTCATCATTATTCATTAATGTGATTGGTCTCCAATTTTCTATCATCATAGCGTCTTTGTTTGGTTTGGGGATTGCAGAAAAGAGGCATTGTGTCTTAGAAACAGGCAGGACCCTTAAATGAATTACCTCCTTAAAAACATGAACATGAAAAGCATCTCCAATCAAAAATGTAATCTAGAATTGGCTTCCTATTTCGCAACAAAGCTTCCTTCACTCATGCTGCCAAACATACCCTCGTAAAACTGACCATCCTACCGATCCTTGACTTCGGTGATGTCATCTATAATGTGTAACTCTGTGTTGTCTGTTCACACTGCTATGCCTTATCTTGGTCAGGTCGCAGTTGCAAATGAGAACTTGTTCTCAACTAGCCTACCTGGTTAAATAAAGGTGAAATAAAAAAAATAAAAAAAATAAAATAAAAATAAAATGGCCTCCAACACTCTACTCAGCAAACTGGATGTAGTCTATCACAGTGCCATCCGTTTTGCCACCAAAGCCCCATGCACTACTCACTACTGCGACCTATACACTCTCGTTGGCTGGCCCTCGCTTCATACTCGTAGCATACTTCATACTCATAAATCCCCGCCCTATCTCAGCTCGCTGGTCACCATAGGAGCACCCACTCGCTGCACGCGCTCCAGCAGGTATATCTCACTGGTCAAAGCCAAGTCCTCCTTTGGTCGCCTTTCCTTCCAGTTCTCTGCTGCCACTGACTGGAACAAACTGCAAAAATAACTGAAGCTGGAGATTCCCATCTCCCTCACTAGCTTTAAGAACCAGCTGTCAGAGCAGCTCACAGATCACTGCACCTGTTCATAGCCCATCAGTATACAGCCCATCAATCTACCTCATTCCCATACTGTATTTATTTATTTTGCTCCTTTTGCACCACAGAATCTCTACTTGCACATCCATCTTTTGCACATCTACCATTCCAGTGTTTAATTGCTATATTGTAATTACTTCGCCACCATGGCCTATTTATTGCCTTAACTCCCTTATCTTACCTCATTTGCACTCACTGTATATAGACTTTGTTTTCTTTTTTTCTACTCTATTATTGACTATGTTTTGTTCATTCCATGTGTAAATCTGTGTTGTTGTATGTGTCGAACTGCTTTTCTTTATCTTGGCCAGGTCACAGTTGTAAATGAGAACTTGTTCTTACCTGGTTAAATAAATAAAACATTTAAAAAATGAAATAGAAATTCGACAATATCCTCCTGAAAATATTTATAGCATCCACTGATAATGCCGTCATTCCCTGGAGATTTGTTCTTTTAACTTGCTGATACATTGTTTTATTCATTGGGAGTCTTCATCTATGAATTTTGTATAGTCTTTGACAGAAAGAATAGCATAGAATTCTGAAACATGGGACAGGCATTACTGGTGTAAAGAATAGCATAGAATTCTGAAACATGGGACAGGCATTACTGGTGTAAAGAATAGCATAGAATTCTGAAACATGGGACAGGCATTACTGGTGTAAAGAATAGCATAGAATTCTGAAACATGGGACAGGCATTACTGGTGTGAAGAATATCATAGAATTTTTAAATATCTTTGGGATTTTCATTTTCTCTGCCATCTATACTAAGTTTATGAACAGAGGCAAATTTGGGATTTTTTTCTCTCTAAATTGTAAAGGTATTTTGTGTATTTTTCACCTTCCTCCAACCATCTCCTTGATTTTACAAATGCCCCCTTTGCTCTCTCTTCATACATTGGGTCCATTTCTAGTTGTAAAGAGAATAACTGAGCCTTTCCTTCTTCATCAAGGTCCTCCATAGAGATTAGAGAAAGGATTTCCTTAACAAGTGTATCTTCCCTCAATCTTTTAAGTTCAGCCATTTCTTTACCTCTCTTCATGGCTGTTTGTCTGATTTCATATTTCATTACTTCTCTTCACGGCTGTTTGTCTTACTTCATATTTCATTACCTCTCTTCATGGCTGTTTGTCTTATTTTATATTTCATAAAATTCCCAATATATCCCATAAGACTTAAATAGTTGGGCTTTCCTCCAATTGATTGGTATAATATCTTTGGCATCCATCTTGAAATTATCATCTTCCCACAGTCTACTATTGAGTTTCCAATTCAGTTTATTAACTTCAGAGCCATTAATATTTAAAGATAAGAATATGACTTTATGATCAGTAAGAATTTATGGTTCATTGGATACCTTGACTACAGAATTATCTAATGAATTAGAAATAAACCAGAAGTCAATTCTTGACAGTCTGGACATGTTCTTGTTACTCCAAGTGAAGTCCTTTTTATCAGGATATTTACATCTCCAAATATCGACTAAACCGGCGGTTATTAAACTCAGGACTCAGGATTAACTAACTAATCCAAGACCAAGCCGGAGGTTATTAAACTCAGGATTAACTAACTAATCCAAGACCAAACCGGCGGTTATTAAACTCAGGACTCAGGATTAACTAACTAATCCAAGACCAAGCCGGCGGTTATTAAACTCAGGATTAACTAACTAATCCAAGACCAAGCCGGCGGTTATTAAACTCAGGATTAACTAACTAATCCAAGACCAAGACGGCGGTTATTAAACTCAGGATTAACTAACTAATCCAAGACCAAGCCGGAGGTTATTAAACTCAGGATTAACTAACTAATCCAAGACCAAACCGGCGGTTATTAAACTCAGGACTCAGGATTAACTAACTAATCCAAGACCAAGCCGGCGGTTATTAAACTCAGGATTAACTAACTAATCCAAGACCAAGCCGGCGGTTATTAAACTCAGGATTAATTAACTAATTCAAGACCAAGCCGGCGGTTATTAAACTCAGGATTAACTAACTAATCCAAGACCAAGCCGGAGGTTATTAAACTCACGATTAACTATGCTGGATCTGTTAGGAGGGGGATATCTGTCAATCATCACATTCGATACAGAATGAAAATGTCCATCTCTAAAATGATTTTGATATCCTGAAATACACCTATAACTCTATTAATCTCTTCTTCAAATTATTGAAATAATACCCTGTTTTGTTTGTTGTTGTATGCATAAATATTCCCTATTAAAAACATTTCACTGTTCAAATTCACACAAATTAACCAACGTCCAGAGTGGTGAGTCTTACTACTGATGACTGTTTCAGTATGATATGTTAGATAAAGGAATAAAGACAGACACCAATGTCAGGTTCAATAGCCTTGTTTGTGCATTGTACAAATCCCTACAACTGGAGTCCCGGGGGACGAACCGGCTAGTCGATTACCTATCAACTAGACTCCGTAACAATGACCTTCCCTTTAAATGCACCTCTTAAAACTGCTACACCTGCAGAGTGGGGAGTCTTACTACTGATGACCTTCCCTTTAAATGCACCTCTTAAAACTGCTACACCTGCAGAGTGGTGATTCTTACTACTGATGACCTTCCCTTTAAATGCACCTCTTAAAATTGCTACACCTGCAGAGTGGGGAGTCTTACCACTGATGACCTTCCCATTAAATGCACCTCTTAAAACTGCTACACCTGCAGAGTGGGGAGTCTTACTACCGATGACCTTCCCTTTAATCCCCTTTAAATGCACCTCTTAAAACTGCTACACCTGCAGAGTGGTGATTCTTACTACTGATGACCTTCCCTTTAAATGCACCTCTTAAAATTGCTACACCTGCAGAGTGGGGAGTCTTACCACTGATGACCTTCCCATTAAATGCACCTCTTAAAACTGCTACACCTGCAGAGTGGGGAGTCTTACTACCGATGACCTTCCCTTTAATCCCCTTTAAATGCACCTCTTAAAACTGCTACACCTGCAGAGTGGTGATTCTTACTACTGATGACCTTCCCTTTAATTCCCTTTAAATGCATCTCTTAAAACTGCTACAAGAGTCTCTTGTAGAAAGTTAAAGTTTGCGTTAAACCGCATGCAATACAGGAAAATAGCCTTACGTTTGACTAAGTTACGAATACCCCTGACATTCATTGAACAAAGAGATGAAGACATAAACTTCAACCAACAATATTATTATGCTAATATCAGCTTTTCCTAAGGACATGTAACTCTAAAGGATTTCATCCCATTATTAACCCCTCCAACAAAACACTAAGAAATACTGGTCATAAAGTAACCAAATTATTCTTACTCCCACAAGAGGGAGACATTGTATAAGCAGTTATTCACCCAAATGTAGAGTTTAGTTTTCCAGTTTTCAGATCAGCCTTTTCTCATTCAAGGCTGCTTTTCACCTGGCAATTAGGCAGTGTTAAGGTCTACCAGTTCTGTCTGAGTCGGACTCTGGATCTCTCTCAAATGTTCTGATTTGGTCTCATTTCTTTCCCAACGATGATCGCTCTTGCACCGACAAAAAAATCGGTTTTCCCTGACTTTCGTGCTGCAGCCACCATCCGCCCCAGTTTCTCTCGTGTCACTTTGTCCGTTCAGGTCAGATCCTCCATGAACCTCAATTTTTGCTTGATAAGGAACTCACAGTTCTATGCTCGCCTACAGAGAAGATCCAGTGTAGTTGTCCTCGGTGTCTTGTCTTGAGTCTTCCCAGATGATGAACGATGTCCACATTTTCTTGAAGTTTGGCTTTTGATCCGTGAATGTCAGCTCCACAGATGTCAACAAGTCTGGAATGTCAACAACTCTGGAATGACAGCTCCACAGATGTCAACAACTCTGGAATGACAACAACTCTGGAATGACAGCTCCACAGATGTCAACAAGTCTGGAATGTCAACAACTCTGGAATGACAGCTCCACAGATGTCAACAACTCTGGAATGACAGCTCCACAGATGTCAACAACTCTGGAATGTCAGCTCCACAGATGTCAACAAGTCTGGAATGTCAACAACTCTGGAATGACAGCTCCACAGATGTCAACAACTCTGGAATGTCAACAACTCTGGAATGACAGCTCCACAGATGTCAACAACTCTGGAATGACAACAACTCTGGAATGACAGCTCCACAGATGTCAACAACTCTGGAATGACAGCTCCACAGATGTCAACAAGTCTGGAATGACAACAACTCTGGAATGACAGCTCCACAGATGTCAACAAGTCTGGAATGACAACAACTCTGGAATGACAGCTCCACAGATGTCAACAAGTCTGGAATGTCAACAACTCTGGAATGACAGCTCCACAGATGTCAACAAGTCTGGAATGACAGCTGCACAGATGTCAACAAGTCTGGAATGACAACAGCTCTGGAATGACAGCTCCACAGATGTCAACAACTCTGGAATGTCAACAACTCTGGAATGACAGCTCCACAGATGTCAACAACTCTGGAATGACAACAACTCTGGAATGACAGCTCCACAGATGTCAACAACTCTGGAATGACAGCTCCACAGATGTCAACAACTCTGGAATGACAGCTCCACAGATGTCAACAACTCTGGAATGACAGCTCCACAGATGTCAACAACTCTGGAATGACAGCTCCACAGATGTCAACAACTCTGGAATGACAGCTCCATAGATGTCAACAACTCTGGAATGACAGCTCCACAGATGTCAACAACTCTGGAATTACAGCTCCACAGATGTCAACAACTCTGGAATGTCAACAACTCTGGAATGACAGCTCCACAGATGTCAACAACTCTGGAATGAAAGCTCCACAGATGTCAACAACTCTGGAATGACAGCTGCACAGATGTCAACAACTCTGGAATGACAGCTCCACAGATGTCAACAAGTCTGGAATGACAGCTCCACAGATGTCAACAACTCTGGAATGACAGCTGCACAGATGTCAACAACTCTGGAATGACAGCTCCACAGATGTCAACAACTCTGGAATGACAGCTGCACAGATGTCAACAACTCTGGAATGACAGCTCCACAGATGTCAACAACTCTGGAATGACAGCTCCACAGATGTCAACAACTCTGGAATTACAGCTCCACAGATGTCAACAAGTCTGGAATGTCAACAACTCTGAAATGACAGCTCCACAGATGTCAACAACTCTGGAATGACAGCTCCACAGATGTCAACAACTCTGGAATGACAGCTGCACAGATGTCAACAACTCTGGAATGACAGCTCCACAGATGTCAACAACTCTGGAATGACAGCTCCACAGATGTCAACAACTCTGGAATGACAATTGCTGTACACCAGCGGAACCCATCCTACTTGAAGGAGCTGGAGCAGTTTTGCCTTGAAGAATGGGCATAAATCTCAGTGGCTAGAAGTGCCAAGCTTATAGACACACACCCCAAGAGACTTGCAGCTGTAATTGCTGCAAAAGGTGGCTCTACAAAGTATTGACTTTGGGGGGGTGAATAGTTATACACGCTCTAGTTCTGTTTTTTTGTATTATTTCTTGTTTGTTTCAAAGAGGCATGTTGTGTAAATCAAATGATACAAACCCCCACAAATTATATTTTAATTCCAGGTTGTAAGGCAACAAAATAGGAAAAATTACAAGGGGTGAATACTTTTGCAAGCCACTGTAAATTCTGAAGAGGAGTCCACAAAGCCATTCCATCTTTTGATTTCCCCATTTATTTTATTTTGGTTCTGGAAGTTCAAATAAATATCTAAGTGACCGCACAATTTTGAACTGTAGTGTATATATACAGAACCAGTCAAGAATTTGAACACACCTACTCCTTCAATGTTTTTTCTTTATTTTACTATTTTCGACATTAAGTAGAATAAAGTGGAGACATCAAAACTATGAAATAACACATATGGAATCATGTTTCAACTAAAAAAAGTGTTAAATAATTCAAAATAAATTTTAAATTTTGCACACTCTTGGCATTCCAATGTCCCTAGCATGGGTTTATACTGCATATGATGCTAATGCTATATGATGCTAATGCCCCTTGCATGGGTTTATATACGATGCTAACATCCCTAGCATGGGTTTGTACTGTATATGATGCTAATGCTATATGATGCTAATGCCCCTTGCATGGGTTTATATACGATGCTAATGCCGCTAGAATAGGTTTATTGTAAATGCAATGCTAATGTCCCGAGCATGTTTACAGTGAATACTTAGGCAGACAATGTACCTGACATCTCACCCATATAGAGTATTTTTTATTGATCTGACCGCCGGTCATTTGGCTGGACATTTCATTGAGAACTCACGGTTAGTCTCTTATTTGACAATTTGAAAGCACTGTTTCAACTGGTAATAGGCCAAGTGCAGTGACTTTACACTGTGGAAACAAGTACACACACATCAACATACAATAGTAAATAATCTCATATATTGGAAATCAGACATTTACACTGATTCCATGCTTCCAGATTAAAACTGTTCTACATTAGACTGAGTAGACATCACAATGAAAGACAAATATAATGGAAACATGTCGGGAGACTAAAAATATATCTTTAGAAGGAACAGTAGTATAGAAGAAGAGAGGACAGCAGTGCAGGCAGCCATGGGGGGGGGGGGGGGGGGAGATGGTGGCAGCTGTTCCTCTGATCAGGAGAGTCTCAGGACCCCAGCACTGTGCTGTTCAGTTCATACAGACACCATTGGTCCCTGCAGAGACTCAACCCAGTCCCTCTACCCCTCTCCTCTCCCCCCTCCTTCCCCCCTCTCTCCTGTCTCAGAGGGGTGAGGTGAGCTCCAGGAGGGGTGTGGGGGTAGAAGAGTTGGTCCAGTCCAGGGTGAGGTTGGAGAGGCTGTGGATGGAGGGTGCAGGAGGGGGACAGGCCAGGTGAACAGCGACCCCTGTGGCCAGGAGGAATAACGCAGTCAGCAGAGTGAAACCTCTCCTCAGGACCAGCTGGGAGGCAGACAGCAGACCTTTGGACTGGACACCTGGGCCCTCCTGCTGTTCTTCCCCACTTCCTCCTCCTCCCTGGGTGCTGACTGGCGTGTAACCAGGTGGTTTGGATTCATCGCTCTCTGGCTGGGACTGGAGATGCACACAAACACACAGCATTAAGATGAGGTGCAGGACTCACTAAACACACAGCATTAAGATGAGGTACAGGACACATGGTATTAAGATGAGGTACATGACACATGGTATTAAGATGAGGTACAGGACACATGGTATTAAGATGAGGTACAGGACTTACTAAACACACAGCATTAAGATGAGGTACATGACACATGGTATTAAGATGAGGTACATGACACATGGTATTAAGATGAGGTACAGGACACATGGTATTAAGATGAGGTACAGGACACATGGTATTAAGATGAGGTACATGACACATGGTATTAAGATGAGGTACAGGACACATGGTATTAAGATGAGGTACAGGACTTACTAAACACACAGCATTAAGATGAGGTACATGACACATGGTATTAAGATGAGGTACATGACACATGGTATTAAGATGAGGTACAGGACACATGGTATTAAGATGAGGTACAGGACACATGGTATTAAGATGAGGTGCAGGACACATGGTATTAAGATGAGGTACAGGACACATGGCATTAAGATGAGGTACAGTACACATGGTATTAAGATGAGGTAAAGGACACATGGTATTAAGATGAGGTACAGGACACATGGTATTAAGATGAGGTACAGGACACATGGCATTAAGATGAGGTACAGGACACATGGTATTAAGATGAGGTACAGTACACATGGTATTAAGATGAGGTACAGTACACATGGTATTAAGATGAGGTACAGTACACATGGTATTAAGATGAGGTACAGTACACATGGTATTAAGATGAGGTGCAGGACACATGGTATTAAGATGAGGTACAGGACACATGGTATTAAGATGAGGTAAAGGACACATGGTATTAAGATGAGGTACAGGACACATGGTATTAAGATGAGGTACAGGACACATGGTATTAAGATGAGGTACAGGACACATGGTATTAAGATGAGGTGCAGGACACATGGTATTTAACACAGACTACAGAGCACATATACATGGATGCTGGACACACAGATATATTCCCTCACCATTTCATTGCTTCGAGAACCTTCTGGAAGCAGAGTTTTAATCAGCGGCTGTCCAATAGGAGGCTTTGCTGGAGCACACATTACCAGCCCACTCTTCCCAGCACGCACCTGGGCCTGAGGAATCAGTTGGTTGTTAGCCAGTAGACTTGGGGGGTAGATCAGCTTTATTATTGCAGATAGATTGTATTTTCCATCAATTTAATTGGCTGCATCATTTCCAATGCCCCATATATATAAAACATTGTATAGTTTCCATATTTATCATTTTCCCCTAACCCTACAACCCCTCCCCTAATTGTAGTAAACTAGTGAATTTATGCTTCTACTTCCAGTTTATACATACTATCTACATTTTACAGACACAATGTATTTTACAATAGTTATCTTAAATTTGTTCTTAATCTCATCCTTCAGCCCCCCTAAATCCCTCCCATCTATCTCTGAACACCATCCCGTCCCATCCTTCAGCTCCCCTAAATCCCTCCCATCTATCTCTGAACACCATCCAGTCCCATCCTTCAGCCCCCCTAAATCCCTCCCATTTATCTCTGAACACCATCCAGTCCCATCCTTCAGCTCCCCTAAATCCCTCCCATCTATCTCTGAACACCATCCCATCCCATCCCTCAGCTCCCCTCAATCCCTCCCATCTATCTCTGAACACCATCCAGTCCCATCCTTCAGCCCCCCTAAATCCCTCCCATTTATCTCTGAACACCATCCAGTCCCATCCTTCAGCTCCCCTAAATCCCTCCCATCTATCTCTGAATACCATCCCGTCCCATCCTTCAGCCCCCCTAAATCCCTCCCATCTATCTCTGAACACCATCCCGTCCATTCCCTCAGCTCCCCTCAATCTATCTCTGAACACCATCCAGTCCCATCCCTCAGCTCCCCTAAATCCAGCCCATTTATCTCTGAACATCATCCCGTCCCATCTTTCAGCTCCCCTCAATCCCTCCCATTTACCTCTGAACACCATCCCGTCCCATCCCTCAGCTCCCCTCAATCCCTCCCATCTATCTATCTCTGAACACCATCCAGTCCCATCTTTCAGCTCCCCTCAATCCCTCCCATCTATCTATGAACACCATCCAGTCCCATCTTTCAGCTCCACTCAATCCCTCCCATTTATCTCTGAACACCATCCAGTTTTGAATTTTATTTGCCACAGACGGACGGACGGACAGACAGACAGACAATACCAACAACAAGAGAAGAACAGACAGACAGACAGACAATATCAACAACAAGAGAAGAACAGACAGACAGACAATACCAACAACAAGAGAAGAACAGACAGACAGACAGACAGACAGACAGACAGACAGACAGACAGACAATACCAACAACAAGAGAAGAACAGACAGACAATACCAACAACAAGAGAATAACGGACAGACAGACAGACAGACAGACAGACAGACAGACAGACAATACCAACAACAAGAGAAGAACAGACAGACAGACAGACAGACAGACAGACAGACAGACAGACAGACAGACAATACCAACAACAAGAGAAGAACAGACACAGACAGACAGACAATACCAACAACAAGAGAAGAACAGACAGACAGACAGACAGACAGACAATACCAACAACAAGAGAAGAACAGACACAGACAGACAGACAGACAGACAGACAGACAGACAGACAGACAGACAGACAGACAATACCAACAACAAGAGAAGAACAGACAGACAATACCAACAACAAGAGAAGAACAGACAGGCAGGCAGGCAGACAGACAGACAGACACACAGACAGACAGACAATACCAACAACAAGAGAAGAACAGACACAGACAGACAGACAGACAATACCAACAACAAGAGAAGAACAGACAGACAGACAGACAATATCAACAACAAGAGAAGAACAGACAGACAGACAATACCAACAACAAGAGAAGAACAGACAGACAGACAGACAATACCAACAACAAGAGAAGAACAGACACAGACAGACAGACAATACCAACAACAAGAGAATAACGGACAGACAGACAGACAGACAGACAGACAGACAGACAGACAGACAGACAGACAGACAATACCAACAACAAGAGAAGAACAGACAGACAGACAGACAATACCAACAACAAGAGAAGAACAGACAGACAATACCAACAACAAGAGAATAACGGACAGACAGACAGACAGACAGACAGACAGACAGACAATACCAACAACAAGAGAAGAACAGACAGACAGACAGACAGACAGACAGACAGACAGACAGACAATACCAACAACAAGAGAAGAACAGACAGACAGACAGACAATATCAACAACAAGAGAAGAACAGACACAGACAGACAGACAATACCAACAACAAGAGAATAACGGACAGACAGACAGACAGACAGACAGACAGACAGACAGACAGACAGACAGACAGACAGACAGACAGACAGACAGACAGACAGACAGACAATACCAACAACAAGAGAAGAACAGACAGACAGACAGACAATACCAACAACAAGAGAATAACGGACAGACAGACAGACAGACAGACAGACAGACAGACAGACAGACAATACCAACAACAAGAGAAGAACAGACAGACAGACAATACCAACAACAAGAGAAGAACAGACACAGACAGACAGACAGACAGACAGACAGACAGACAGACAGACAGACAGACAATACCAACAACAAGAGAAGAACAGACAGACAGACAGACAGACAGACAGACAATACCAACAACAAGAGAAGAACAGACACAGACAGACAGACAATACCAACAACAAGAGAAGAACAGACAGGCAGGCAGGCAGACAGACAGACAGACAGACAGACAGACAGACAGACAATACCAACAACAAGAGAAGAACAGACACAGACAGACAGACAATACCAACAACAAGAGAAGAACAGACAGACAGACAGACAGACAGACAGACAGACAGACAGACAAATCGGGAGGCCAGGGTACCCTACCTCCTTGGCAACAAGCTGCCAGTTGAGTTTGAAGATGATGACGATGAAGAACCCAGTCTGGAGGATGACACAGATGAAGAGACCTACCCACAAACCTGACAGGTGGAGCACACACACACGTCACACAATCACAGAGTTGTCACACACTAGATCAGTGTCAAATAAAGACTGAGGTAGTAATAGAGATAGAGAGATAGAGAGGTAGAGGTAGAGCTAGAGATTAAGTTGGAGGTAGTGATAGAGATGGAGGTAGAGGTAGAGCTAGAGATTAAGGTGGAGGTAGTGATAGAGATAGAGGTAGATGTAGAGCACACACACACCTCACGCAATCACAATCAGTTGTCACACACTAGATCAGTGTCAAATAAAGACTGAGGTAGTAATAGAGATAGAGAGATGGAGGTAGAGCTAGAGATTCAGTTGGAGGTAGTGATAGAGATGGTGGTAGAGGTAGATGTAGAGCTAGAGATTAAGGTGGAGGTAGTGATAGAGATGGAGGTAGATGTAGAGCTAGAGATTAAGGTGGAGGTAGTGATAGAGATGGAGGTAGAGGTAGATGTAGAGCTAGAGATTAAGGTGGAGGTAGTGATAGAGATGGAGATATATGTAGAGCTAGAGATTAAGGTGGAGGTAGTGATAGAGATGGAGGTAGATGTAGAGCTAGATATTAAGGTGGAGGTAGAGATGGAGGTAGAGTTAGATGTAGAGCTAGAGATTAAGGTGGAGGTAGTGATGGAGATGGACGTATATGTATTTATTATGGATCCCCGTTAGTTCCTGCCAAAGCAGCAGCTACTCTTCCTTGGGTTTATTATGGATCCCCATTAGTTCCTGCCAAGGCAGCAGCTACTCTCGCTGGGGTTAATTATGGATCCCCATTAGTTCCTGCCAAGGCAGCAGCTACTCTTCCTGGGGTTAATTATGGATCCCCATTAGTTCCTGCCAAAGCAGCAGCTACTCTTCCTGGGGTTTATTATGGATCCCCATTAGTACCTACCAAGGTAGCAGCTACTCTTCCTGGGGTCCAGCAAAATTAAAGCTGATTATACAATTTTAAAACATTACAATACATTTACAGATTTCACAACACACTGTGTTCCCTCAGGCCACACTCCACCACTACCACATATCTACATTGCTAATTTACAGTCTAGCCAGACACCTAGGTGTTCGTCGTTGTCCACATATTCTATTTCTGAACCGTCCAGAGTAGTGATGCTAGTCGGGCGGGCGGATGCGGGCAGCGAACGGTTGAAAAGCATGTATTTGGTTTTACTAGTGTTTAAGAGCAGTTGGAGGCCATGGAAGGAGTGTTGTACGGCATTGAATATCGTTTGGAGGTTAGTTAACACAGTGTCCAAAGAAGGGCCAGATGTATACAGAATGGTGTCGTCTGCGTAGAGGTGGATCAGGGAATCACCCGTAACATCGTTGATATATACAGAGAAACGAGTCGGCTCGAGAATTGAACCCTGTGGTACCCCCATAGAGACTGCCAGAGGTCCGGACAACAGGCCCTCCGATTTGACACACTGAACTCTGTCTGACAAGTAGTTAGTGAACCAAGCGAGGCAGTCATTAGTGAAACCAAGGCTGTTGAGTCTGCCGATAAGAATACAGTGATTGACAGAGTCGAAAGCCTTTGCCAGGTCGATAAAGATGGCTGTATAGTACTGTCTTTAATTGATGGCGGTTGCATCAGTTACTTGATGTGGAATAGAGTTCCATATAGACATGGCCCTGTGTAGTACTGTGTGCCTCCCATAGTCTGTTCTGGACTTGGGGACTGTGAAGAGACCTCTGCTGGCATGTCTTGTGGGGTATGCATATGTGTCCGAGCTGTGTGCCAGTAGTTCAAACAGACCGCTCGGTGCATTCAACATGTCAATACCTCTCATAAATAACAGTAGTGATGAAGTCAATCTCTCTGCCACTTTGAGCCAGGAGAGATTGACATGCATATTATTAATATTAGTTCTCTGTGTACATCCAACGGCCAGCCGTGTTGCCCTGTTCTCAGCCAATTGCAATTTTCCGAAGTCCTTTTTTGTGGCACCTGACCACACGACTGAACAGTAGTCCAGGTGCGACAAAACTAGAGCCTGTAGGACCTGCCTTGTTGATAGTGTTGTTAAGAAGGCAGAGTAGCGCTTTATTATAGACAGACTTCTCCCCATCTTAGCTACTACTGCATCAATATGTTTTGATTATGACAGTTTATAATCTAGTGTTACTCCAAGCAGTTTAGTCATCTCAACTTGCTGAATTTGCACATTATTTATTACAAGATTTAGTTGAGTTTTAGGGTTTAGTGAGTGTTTTGTTCCAAATTCAATGCTTTTAGTTGTATAAATATTTAGGGCTAACTTATTCTTTGCCACCCACTCTGAAACTAACTGCAGCTCTTTGTTGAGTGTTGCAGTCATTTCAGCAGCTGACGTGTATAGTGTTGAGTCATCCGCATACATAGACGCTCTGGCTTTACTCAAAATCAGTGGCAAGTCGTTAGTAAAAATGTTAAAAAGCAAGAGGCCTAAACAGCTATCCTGGGGAACTCCTGATTCTAACTGGATTATATTTGATCGGCTTCCATTAAAGAACACCCTCTGTGTTCTGTTAGACAAGTGACTCTTTATCCACATTATAGCAGGGGGTGTAAAGCCATAACACACACATTTTTCCAGCAGCAGACTATGATCAATCATTTCAAAAGCTGCACTGAAGTCTAACAACATAACCCCCACAATTATTTTATCATCAATTTCTCTCAGCCAATCATCAGTCATTTGTGTAAGTGCTGTGCTTGTTGAATGTCCTTCCCTATAATCGTGCTGAAATTCTGTTGTCGATTTGTTTCGTGTGAAATAGCATTGTATTTGATCAAATAGATTTTTTTTCCAGAAGTTTACCAAGGGTTGGTAACAGACTGATTGGGTGGTTATTTTAGACAGTAATGGGGGCTTTACTATTCTTGGGTAGCGGAATGCCTTTAGCTTCCCTCCAGGCCTGAGGGAACACGCTCTCTAGTAGGCTTAAATTAAAGATGAGGCAAATAGGAGTGGCAATATCATCTGTTTATTATACCCAGTCATTTTCCATCTAGATTGTAAGACTGGTGGCTTGTCAGTGTTGATAGACAACAACATTTTTTCACCTCTTCCACACTGACTCTATGGAAAAGTACAATTCCTGTCTTTCATAATTTGGTCAGATATACTTGGATGTGTAGTGTCAGTGTTTGTTGCTGGCATGTCATCCCTAAGTGTGTTAATCTTGCCAATGAAAAAGTCATTAGAGATAGAGATAGTGGTAGAGGTAGAAATGTTCAGGTAGAGATAGAGGTACAGATAGAAAAAGAGGCAGAGATGTTGAGTTAGAGGTAGAAATACAGATGGAGGATGAGGTTGAGGTAGAATTGGAGGTAGAAATAGAGGTTGAGGAAGACGAAGAGGTAGAGATAAAGGTAGAGAGGTAGAGGTAGAGGTAGAGATAGAGATTGAGATTGAGATAGAGATTGAGATAGAGGTTGAGATGTTGAAGTAGAGGTAGAGATAGAGGTAGAGATGTTGAAATAGAGATAGAGATAGAGGTTAGAGATGTTGAGGTAGATATTTTGAGGCAGAGGTATAGAGATATAGATAGAGGTAGTGGTGGAGGTAGATTTAGAGGTAGAGGTTGAGGTCAGGATAGACGTAGTTGTAGAGGTAGTGGTAGAGGTAGATTTAGAGGTAGAAGTTGAGGTCAGGATAGAGGGAGTAGAGGTAGTGGTAGAGGTAGATTTAGAGGTAGAGATACATATGGAGGTTGAGGTAGAATTGGAGGTAGAGGTTGAGGAAGACGAAGAGGTAGAGATAAAGGTAGAGAGAGATAGATATAGAGATTTTGAAGTAGAGGTAGAGACAGAGATAGAGGTTGACATTTTGAAGTAGAGGTAGAGGTTGTGGTAGAGATATAGATAGAGGATAGAGATAGATGTTGAGATGTTGAAGTAGAGGTTGAGATAGAGGTTAGAGTTGTTGAAGTAGAGGTAGAGATAGAGGTTGAGATAGAGGTTGAGATGTTGAAGTAGAGGTTGAGATAGAGGTTAGAGTTGTTGAAGTAGAGGTAGAGATAGAGGTTGAGATAGATATAGAGGTTAGAGATGTTGAAGTAGAGGTAGAGATAGAGTTTGAGATGTTGAAGTAGAGCTAGAGATACAGGTTGAGATAGAGATAGAGGTTAGAGATGTTGAGGTAGAGATTTTGAGGCAGAGATAGAGGTAGAGTAGGAGGTATAGAGATGTGGTGGTAGATGTAGATTTAGAGGTAGAGATAGAGGTCAGGATAGAAGTAGTAGAGATAGTGGTAGAGGTAGATTTAGAGGTAGAGATAGAGGTTGTGGTAGTGGTAGAGGTAGATTTAGAGGTAGAGGTCAGGATAGACGATATAGAGATAGAGGTTGTGGTAGAGGTAGAGGTAGATTTTGAGGTAGAGGTAGCGGTAGAGGTATAGGTAGATTTAGAGGTAGAGGTCAGGATAGAAGTATTAGAGATAGAGGTTGTGGTAGAGGTAGATTTAGAGGTAGAGGTAGAGGTCAGGATAGACGTAGTAGAGATAGAGGTTGTGGTAGAGGTAGAGGTAGATGTCAGGACAGACGTAGTAGAGAGAGAGGTTGTGGTAGAGGTAGAGGTCAAGAGAGGTTTAGTAGAGATAGAGGTTGTGGTAGTGGTAGAGGTAGATTTAGAGATAGAGGTAGTGGTAGAGGTAGATTTAGAGGTAGAGGTCAGGATAGACGTAGTAGAGATAAAGGTTGTGGTAGTGGTAGAGGTAGATTTAGAGATAGAGGTTGTGGTAGAGGTAGTGGTAGATTTAGAGGTAGAGGTCAGGATAGACGTAGTAGAGATAGAGGTTGTGGTAGTGGTAGAGGTAGATTTAGAGATAGAGGTCAGGATAGACATAGTAGAGATAGAGGTTGTGGTAGAGGTAGATTTAGAGATAGAGGTTGTGGTAGATGTAGTGGTAGATTTAGAGGTAGAGGTCAGGATAGACATAGTAGAGATAGAGGTTGTGGTAATGGTAGAGGTAGATTTAGAGGTAGAGGTTGTGGTAGACTTAGAGGTAGAGGTAGAGGTCAGGATAGACGTAGTAGAGATAGAGGTTGTGGTAGTGGTAGAGGTAGATTTAGAGATAGAGGTTGTGGTAGAGGTAGTGGTAGATTTAGAGGTAGAGGTCAGGATAGACGTAATAGAGATAGAGGTTGTGGTAGAGGTAGAGGAAGAGGTAGATGTCAGGATAGATGTAGTCGAGATAGAGGTTGCGGTAGAGGTAGATTTAGAGATAGAGGTTGTGGTCGTGGTAGATTTAGAGGTAGAGGTCGGGATAGACGTAGTAGAGATAGAGGTTGTGGTAGTGGTAGAGGAAGATTTAGAGATAGAGGTTGTGGTGAAGGTAGTGGTAGATTTAGAGGTAGAGGTCAGGATAGACGTAATAGAGATAGAGGTTGTGGTAGAGGTAGAGGAAGAGGTAGATGTCAGGATAGACGTAGTCGAGATAGAGGTTGCGGTAGAGGTAGATTTAGAGATAGAGGTTGTGGTCGTGGTAGATTTAGAGTTAGAGTTGATAAAGGTAGATAGGTAGAGGTAGAGGTAGACATAGAAATAGAGATAGAGATAGAGATTGAGATTGAGATAGAGATTGAGATAGAGGTTGAGATGTTGAAGTAGAGGTAGAGATAGAGGTAGAGATGTTGAAGTAGAGATAGAGATAGAGGTTAGAGATGTTGAGGTAGATATTTTGAGGCAGAGGTATAGAGATATAGATAGAGGTAGTGGTGGAGGTAGATTTAGAGGTAGAGATAGAGGTCAGGATAGACGTAGTAGAGATAGTGGTAGAGGTAGATTTATAGGTAGAGGTTGTGATAGAGGTAGTGGTAGATTTAGAGGTAGAGGTCAGGATAGACGTAGTAGAGATAGAGGTTGTGGTAGTGGTAGAGGTAAATATAGAGATAGAGGTAGAGGTAGAGGTAGATTTAGAGGTACAGGTCAGGATAGACAGAGTAGTGGTAGTGGTAGAGGTAGATTTAGAGAGAGGTTGTGGTAGAGGTAGAGGTAGATTTAGAGGTAGAGGTCAGGATAGACGTAGTAGAGATAGTGGTAGTGGTAGATTTAGAGATAGAGGTTGTGGTAGAGGTAGAGGTAGATTTAGAGGTAGAGGTCAGGATAGACGTGGTAGAGGTAGATTTAGAGATAGAGGTTGTGGTAGAGGTATATTTAGAGGTAGAGGTCAGGATAGACGTAATAGATTTAGAGGTAGTAGTAGTGGTAGTGGTAGATTTAGAGATAGAGGTTGTGGTAGAGCTAGAGATAGATTTAGAGGTAGAGGTCAGGATAGATGTGGTAGAGGTAGATTTAGAGAAAGAGGTTGTGGTAGAGGTAGAGGTAGATTTAGAGGTAGACGTCAGGATAGACATAGTAGAGATAGAGGTAGTGGTAGAGGTAGATTTAGAGATAGAGGTTGTGGTAGAGGTAGTGGTAGATTTAGAGGTAGAGGTCAGGATAGACGTAGTAGAGATAGAGGTTGTGGTAGAGGAAGAGGTAGATGTCAGGATAGACGTAGTCGAGATAGAGGTTGCGGTAGAGGTAGATTTAGAGATAGAGGTTGTGGTCGTGGTAGATTTAGAGGTAGAGGTCGGGATAGACGTAGTAGAGATAGAGGTTGTGGTAGTGGTAGAGGTAGATTTAGAGATAAAGGTTGTGGTAGAGGTAGTGGTAGATTTAGAGGTAGAGGTCAGGATAGACGTAGTAGAGATAGAGGTTGTGGTAGAGGTAGAGGAAGAGGTAGATGTCAGGATAGACGTAGTCAAGATAGAGGTTGCGGTAGAGGTAGATTTAGAGATAGAGGTTGTGGTCGTGGTAGATTTAGAGGTAGAGGTCGGGATAGACGTAGTAGAGATAGAGGTTGTGGTAGTGGTAGAGGTAGATTTAGAGATAGAGGTTGTGGTAGAGGTAGTGGTAGATTTAGAGGTAGAGGTCAGGATAGACGTAGTAGAGATAGAGGTTGTGGTAGTGGTAGAGGTAGATTTAGAGATAGAGGTAGAGGTAGAGGTAGATTTAGAGGTAGACGTCAGGATAGACGTAGTAGAGATAGAGGTAGTGGTAGAGGTAGATTTAGAGATAGAGGTTGTGGTAGAGGTAGTGGTAGATTTAGAGGTAGAGGTCAGGATAGACGTAGTCGAGATAGAGGTTGCGGTAGAGGTAGATTTAGAGATAGAGGTTGTGGTCGTGGTAGATTTAGAGGTAGAGGTCGGGATAGACGTAGTAGAGATAGAGGTTGTAGTAGTGGTAGAGGTAGATTTAGAGATAGAGGTTGTGGTAGAGGTAGTGGTAGATTTAGAGGTAGAGGTCAGGATAGACGTAGTAGAGATAGAGGTTGTGGTAGAGGAAGAGGTAGATGTCAGGATAGACGTAGTCGAGATAGAGGTTGCGGTAGAGGTAGATTTAGAGATAGAGGTTGTGGTCGTGGTAGATTTAGAGGTAGAGGTCGGGATAGGCGTAGTAGAGATAGAGGTTGTGGTAGTGGTAGAGGTAGATTTAGAGATAGAGGTTGTGGTAGAGGTAGTGGTAGATTTAGAGGTAGAGGTCAGGATAGACGTAGTAGAGATAGAGGTTGTGGTAGAGGTAGAGGAAGAGGTAGATGTCAGGATAGACGTAGTCAAGATAGAGGTTGCGGTAGAGGTAGATTTAGAGATAGAGGTTGTGGTCGTGGTAGATTTAGAGGTAGAGGTCGGGATAGACGTAGTAGAGATAGAGGTTGTGGTAGTGGTAGAGGTAGATTTAGAGATAGAGGTTGTGGTAGAGGTAGTGGTAGATTTAGAGGTAGAGGTCAGGATAGACGTAGTAGAGATAGAGGTTGTGGTAGTGGTAGAGGTAGATTTAGAGATAGAGGTAGAGTTAGATTTAGAGGTAGAGGTCAGGATAGACATAGTAGTGGTAGTGGTAGAGGTAGATTTAGAGATAGAGGTTGTGGTAGAGGTAGAGGTAGATTTAGAGGTAGAGGTCAGGATAGACGTAGTAGAGATAGAGGTAGTGGTAGAGGTAGATTTAGAGATAGAGGTTGTGGTAGAGGTAGAGGTCAGGATAGACGTAGTAGAGATAGAGGTTGTGGTAGAGGTAGAGGAAGAGGTAGATGTCAGGATAGACGTAGTCGAGATAGAGGTTGCGGTAGAGGTAGATTTAGAGATAGAGGTTGTGGTCGTGGTAGATTTAGAGGTAGAGTTGATAAAGGTAGAGAGGTAGAGGTAGAGGTAGACATAGAAATAGAGATAGAGATAGAGATTGAGATTGAGATAGAGATTGAGATAGAGGTTGAGATGTTGAAGTAGAGGTAGAGATAGAGGTAGAGATGTTGAAGTAGAGATAGAGATAGAGGTTAGAGATGTTGAGGTAGATATTTTGAGGCAGAGGTATAGAGATATAGATAGAGGTAGTGGTGGAGGTAGATTTAGAGGTAGAGATAGAGGTCAGGATAGACGTAGTAGAGATAGTGGTAGAGGTAGATTTATAGGTAGAGGTTGTGATAGAGGTAGTGGTAGATTTAGAGGTAGAGGTCAGGATAGACGTAGTAGAGATAGAGGTTGTGGTAGTGGTAGAGGTAAATATAGAGATAGAGGTAGAGGTAGAGGTAGATTTAGAGGTACAGGTCAGGATAGACAGAGTAGTGGTAGTGGTAGAGGTAGATTTAGAGAGAGGTTGTGGTAGAGGTAGAGGTAGATTTAGAGGTAGAGGTCAGGATAGACGTAGTAGAGATAGTGGTAGTGGTAGATTTAGAGATAGAGGTTGTGGTAGAGGTAGAGGTAGATTTAGAGGTAGAGGTCAGGATAGACGTGGTAGAGGTAGATTTAGAGATAGAGGTTGTGGTAGAGGTATATTTAGAGGTAGAGGTCAGGATAGACGTAATAGATTTAGAGGTAGTAGTAGTGGTAGTGGTAGATTTAGAGATAGAGGTTGTGGTAGAGCTAGAGATAGATTTAGAGGTAGAGGTCAGGATAGATGTGGTAGAGGTAGATTTAGAGAAAGAGGTTGTGGTAGAGGTAGAGGTAGATTTAGAGGTAGACGTCAGGATAGACATAGTAGAGATAGAGGTAGTGGTAGAGGTAGATTTAGAGATAGAGGTTGTGGTAGAGGTAGTGGTAGATTTAGAGGTAGAGGTCAGGATAGACGTAGTAGAGATAGAGGTTGTGGTAGAGGAAGAGGTAGATGTCAGGATAGACGTAGTCGAGATAGAGGTTGCGGTAGAGGTAGATTTAGAGATAGAGGTTGTGGTCGTGGTAGATTTAGAGGTAGAGGTCGGGATAGACGTAGTAGAGATAGAGGTTGTGGTAGTGGTAGAGGTAGATTTAGAGATAAAGGTTGTGGTAGAGGTAGTGGTAGATTTAGAGGTAGAGGTCAGGATAGACGTAGTAGAGATAGAGGTTGTGGTAGAGGTAGAGGAAGAGGTAGATGTCAGGATAGACGTAGTCAAGATAGAGGTTGCGGTAGAGGTAGATTTAGAGATAGAGGTTGTGGTCGTGGTAGATTTAGAGGTAGAGGTCGGGATAGACGTAGTAGAGATAGAGGTTGTGGTAGTGGTAGAGGTAGATTTAGAGATAGAGGTTGTGGTAGAGGTAGTGGTAGATTTAGAGGTAGAGGTCAGGATAGACGTAGTAGAGATAGAGGTTGTGGTAGTGGTAGAGGTAGATTTAGAGATAGAGGTAGAGGTAGAGGTAGATTTAGAGGTAGACGTCAGGATAGACGTAGTAGAGATAGAGGTAGTGGTAGAGGTAGATTTAGAGATAGAGGTTGTGGTAGAGGTAGTGGTAGATTTAGAGGTAGAGGTCAGGATAGACGTAGTCGAGATAGAGGTTGCGGTAGAGGTAGATTTAGAGATAGAGGTTGTGGTCGTGGTAGATTTAGAGGTAGAGGTCGGGATAGACGTAGTAGAGATAGAGGTTGTAGTAGTGGTAGAGGTAGATTTAGAGATAGAGGTTGTGGTAGAGGTAGTGGTAGATTTAGAGGTAGAGGTCAGGATAGACGTAGTAGAGATAGAGGTTGTGGTAGAGGAAGAGGTAGATGTCAGGATAGACGTAGTCGAGATAGAGGTTGCGGTAGAGGTAGATTTAGAGATAGAGGTTGTGGTCGTGGTAGATTTAGAGGTAGAGGTCGGGATAGGCGTAGTAGAGATAGAGGTTGTGGTAGTGGTAGAGGTAGATTTAGAGATAGAGGTTGTGGTAGAGGTAGTGGTAGATTTAGAGGTAGAGGTCAGGATAGACGTAGTAGAGATAGAGGTTGTGGTAGAGGTAGAGGAAGAGGTAGATGTCAGGATAGACGTAGTCAAGATAGAGGTTGCGGTAGAGGTAGATTTAGAGATAGAGGTTGTGGTCGTGGTAGATTTAGAGGTAGAGGTCGGGATAGACGTAGTAGAGATAGAGGTTGTGGTAGTGGTAGAGGTAGATTTAGAGATAGAGGTTGTGGTAGAGGTAGTGGTAGATTTAGAGGTAGAGGTCAGGATAGACGTAGTAGAGATAGAGGTTGTGGTAGTGGTAGAGGTAGATTTAGAGATAGAGGTAGAGTTAGATTTAGAGGTAGAGGTCAGGATAGACATAGTAGTGGTAGTGGTAGAGGTAGATTTAGAGATAGAGGTTGTGGTAGAGGTAGAGGTAGATTTAGAGGTAGAGGTCAGGATAGACGTAGTAGAGATAGAGGTAGTGGTAGAGGTAGATTTAGAGATAGAGGTTGTGGTAGAGGTAGAGGTCAGGATAGACGTAGTAGAGATAGAGGTTGTGGTAGAGGTAGAGGAAGAGGTAGATGTCAGGATAGACGTAGTCGAGATAGAGGTTGCGGTAGAGGTAGATTTAGAGATAGAGGTTGTGGTCGTGGTAGATTTAGAGGTAGAGTTGATAAAGGTAGAGAGGTAGAGGTAGAGGTAGAGATAGAGATAGAGATAGAGATTGAGATAGAGGTTGAGATGTAGAGGTAGAGATAGAGGTAGAGATGTTGAAGTAGAGATAGAGATAGAGTTTAGAGATGTTGAGGTAGATATTTTGAGGCAGAGGTATAGAGATATAGATAGAGGTAGTGGTGGAGGTAGATTTAGAGGTAGAGATAGAGGTCAGGATAGACGTAGTAGAGATCGTGGTAGAGGTAGATTTATAGGTAGAGGTTGAGGTCAGGATAGACGTAGTTGTAGAGGTAGTGGTAGAGGTAGATTTAGAGGTAGAAGTTGAGGTCAGGATAGAGGGAGTAGAGGTAGTGGTAGAGGTAGATTTAGAGGTAGAGATACATATGGAGGTTGAGGTAGAATTGGAGGTAGAGGTTGAGGAAGACGAAGAGGTAGAGATAAAGGTAGAGAGAGATAGATATAGAGATTTTGAAGTAGAGGTAGAGACAGAGATAGAGGTTGACATTTTGAAGTAGAGGTAGAGGTTGTGGTAGAGATATAGATAGAGGATAGAGATAGATGTTGAGATGTTGAAGTAGAGGTTGAGATAGAGGTTAGAGTTGTTGAAGTAGAGGTAGAGATAGAGGTTGAGATAGAGGTTGAGATGTTGAAGTAGAGGTTGAGATAGAGGTTAGAGTTGTTGAAGTAGAGGTAGAGATAGAGGTTGAGATAGATATAGAGGTTAGAGATGTTGAAGTAGAGGTAGAGATAGAGTTTGAGATGTTGAAGTAGAGCTAGAAATACAGGTTGAGATAGAGATAGAGGTTAGAGATGTTGAGGTAGAGATTTTGAGGCAGAGATAGAGGTAGAGTAGGAGGTATAGAGATGTGGTGGTAGATGTAGATTTAGAGGTAGAGATAGAGGTCAGGATAGAAGTAGTAGAGATAGTGGTAGAGGTAGATTTAGAGGTAGAGATAGAGGTTGTGGTAGTGGTAGAGGTAGATTTAGAGGTAGAGGTCAGGATAGACGATATAGAGATAGAGGTTGTGGTAGAGGTAGAGGTAGATTTTGAGATAGAGGTAGCGGTAGAGGTATAGGTAGATTTAGAGGTAGAGGTCAGGATAGAAGTATTAGAGATAGAGGTTGTGGTAGAGGTAGATTTAGAGGTAGAGGTAGAGGTCAGGATAGACGTAGTAGAGATAGAGGTTGTGGTAGAGGTAGAGGTAGATGTCAGGACAGACGTAGTAGAGAGAGAGGTTGTGGTAGAGGTAGAGGTCAAGAGAGGTTTAGTAGAGATAGAGGTTGTGGTAGTGGTAGAGGTAGATTTAGAGATAGAGGTAGTGGTAGAGGTAGATTTAGAGGTAGAGGTCAGGATAGACGTAGTAGAGATAAAGGTTGTAGTAGTGGTAGAGGTAGATTTAGAGATAGAGGTTGTGGTAGAGGTAGTGGTAGATTTAGAGGTAGAGGTCAGGATAGACGTAGTAGAGATAGAGGTTGTGGTAGTGGTAGAGGTAGATTTAGAGATAGAGGTCAGGATAGACATAGTAGAGATAGAGGTTGTGGTAGAGGTAGATTTAGAGATAGAGGTTGTGGTAGATGTAATGGTAGATTTAGAGGTAGAGGTCAGGATAGACATAGTAGAGATAGAGGTTGTGGTAGTGGTAGAGGTAGATTTAGAGGTAGAGGTTGTGGTAGACTTAGAGGTAGAGGTAGAGGTCAGGATAGACGTAGTAGAGATAGAGGTTGTGGTAGTGGTAGAGGTAGATTTAGAGATAGAGGTTGTGGTAGAGGTAGTGGTAGATTTAGAGGTAGAGGTCAGGATAGACGTAGTAGAGATATAGGTTGTGGTAGAGGTAGAGGAAGAGGTAGATGTCAGGATAGATGTAGTCGAGATAGAGGTTGCGGTAGAGGTAGATTTAGAGATAGAGGTTGTGGTCGTGGTAGATTTAGAGGTAGAGGTCGGGATAGACGTAGTAGAGATAGAGGTTGTGGTAGTGGTAGAGGAAGATTTACAGATAGAGGTTGTGGTGAAGGTAGTGGTAGATTTAGAGGTAGAGGTCAGGATAGACGTAATAGAGATAGAGGTTGTGGTAGAGGTAGAGGAAGAGGTAGATGTCAGGATAGACGTAGTCGAGATAGAGGTTGCGGTAGAGGTAGATTTAGAGATAGAGGTTGTGGTCGTGGTAGATTTAGAGTTAGAGTTGATAAAGATAGATAGGTAGAGGTAGAGGTAGAGATAGAAATAGAGATAGAGATAGAGATTGAGATTGAGATAGAGATTGAGATAGAGGTTGAGATGTTGAAGTAGAGGTAGAGATAGAGGTAGAGATGTTGAAGTAGAGATAGAGATAGAGGTTAGAGATGTTGAGGTAGATATTTTGAGGCAGAGGTATAGAGATATAGATAGAGGTAGTGGTGGAGGTAGATTTAGAGGTAGAGATAGAGGTCAGGATAGACGTAGTAGAGATAGTGGTAGAGGTAGATTTATAGGTAGAGGTTGTGATAGAGGTAGTGGTAGATTTAGAGGTAGAGGTCAGGATAGACGTAGTAGAGATAGAGGTTGTGGTAGTGGTAGAGGTAAATATAGAGATAGAGGTAGAGGTAGAGGTAGATTTAGAGGTAGAGGTCAGGATAGACATAGTAGTGGTAGTGGTAGAGGTAGATTTAGAGAGAGGTTGTGGTAGAGGTAGAGGTAGATTTAGAGGTAGAGGTCAGGATAGACGTAGTAGAGATAGTGGTAGTGGTAGTGGTAGATTTAGAGATAGAGGTTGTGGTAGAGGTAGAGGTAGATTTAGAGGTAGAGGTCAGGATAGACGTGGTAGAGGTAGATTTAGAGATAGAGGTTGTGGTAGAGGTATATTTAGAGGTAGAGGTCAGGATAGACGTAATAGATTTAGAGGTAGTAGTAGTGGTAGTGGTAGATTTAGAGATAGAGGTTGTGGTAGAGCTAGAGATAGATTTAGAGGTAGAGGTCAGGATAGATGTGGTAGAGGTAGATTTAGAGAAAGAGGTTGTGGTAGAGGTAGAGGTAGATTTAGAGGTAGACGTCAGGATAGACGTAGTAGAGATAGAGGTAGTGGTAGAGGTAGATTTAGAGATAGAGGTTGTGGTAGAGGTAGTGGTAGATTTAGAGGTAGAGGTCAGGATAGACGTAGTAGAGATAGAGGTTGTGGTAGAGGAAGAGGTAGATGTCAGGATAGACGTAGTCGAGATAGAGGTTGTGGTAGTGGTAGAGGTAGATTTAGAGATAGAGGTTGTGGTAGAGGTAGTGGTAGATTTAGAGGTAGAGGTCAGGATAGACGTAGTAGAGATAGAGGTTGTGGTAGAGGTAGAGGAAGAGGTAGATGTCAGGATAGACGTAGTCAAGATAGAGGTTGCGGTAGAGGTAGATTTAGAGATAGAGGTTGTGGTCGTGGTAGATTTAGAGGTAGAGGTCGGGATAGACGTAGTAGAGATAGAGGTTGTGGTAGTGGTAGAGGTAGATTTAGAGATAGAGGTTGTGGTAGAGGTAGTGGTAGATTTAGAGGTAGAGGTCAGGATAGACGTAGTAGAGATAGAGGTTGTGGTAGTGGTAGAGGTAGATTTAGAGATAGAGGTAGAGGTAGAGGTAGAGGTAGATTTAGAGGTAGACGTCAGGATAGACGTAGTAGAGATAGAGGTAGTGGTAGAGGTAGATTTAGAGATAGAGGTTGTGGTAGAGGTAGTGGTAGATTTAGAGGTAGAGGTCAGGATAGACGTAGTAGAGATAGAGGTTGTGGTAGAGGAAGAGGTAGATGTCAGGATAGACGTAGTCGAGATAGAGGTTGCGGTAGAGGTAGATTTAGAGATAGAGGTTGTGGTCGTGGTAGATTTAGAGGTAGAGGTCGGGATAGACGTAGTAGAGATAGAGGTTGTAGTAGTGGTAGAGGTAGATTTAGAGATAGAGGTTGTGGTAGAGGTAGTGGTAGATTTAGAGGTAGAGGTCAGGATAGACGTAGTAGAGATAGAGGTTGTGGTAGAGGAAGAGGTAGATGTCAGGATAGACGTAGTCGAGATAGAGGTTGCGGTAGAGGTAGATTTAGAGATAGAGGTTGTGGTCGTGGTAGATTTAGAGGTAGAGGTCGGGATAGACGTAGTAGAGATAGAGGTTGTGGTAGTGGTAGAGGTAGATTTAGAGATAGAGGTTGTGGTAGAGGTAGTGGTAGATTTAGAGGTAGAGGTCAGGATAGACGTAGTAGAGATAGAGGTTGTGGTAGAGGTAGAGGAAGAGGTAGATGTCAGGATAGACGTAGTCAAGATAGAGGTTGCGGTAGAGGTAGATTTAGAGATAGAGGTTGTGGTCGTGGTAGATTTAGAGGTAGAGGTCGGGATAGACGTAGTAGAGATAGAGGTTGTGGTAGTGGTAGAGGTAGATTTAGAGATAGAGGTTGTGGTAGAGGTAGTGGTAGATTTAGAGGTAGAGGTCAGGATAGACGTAGTAGAGATAGAGGTTGTGGTAGTGGTAGAGGTAGATTTAGAGATAGAGGTAGAGGTAGAGGTAGATTTAGAGGTAGAGGTCAGGATAGACATAGTAGTGGTAGTGGTAGAGGTAGATTTAGAGATAGAGGTTGTGGTAGAGGTAGAGGTAGATTTAGAGGTAGAGGTCAGGATAGACGTAGTAGAGATAGAGGTAGTGGTAGAGGTAGATTTAGAGATAGAGGTTGTGGTAGAGGTAGTGGTAGTTTTAGAGGTAGAGGTCAAGATAGACGTAGTAGAGATAGAGGTTGTGGTAGAGGTAGAGGAAGAGGTAGATGTCAGGATAGACGTAGTCGAGATAGAGGTTGCGGTAGAGGTAGATTTAGAGATAGAGGTTGTGGTCGTGGTAGATTTAGAGGTAGAGTTGATAAAGGTAGAGAGGTAGAGGTAGAGGTAGAGATAGAGATAGAGATAGAGATTGAGATAGAGGTTGAGATGTAGAGGTAGAGATAGAGGTAGAGATGTTGAAGTAGAGATAGAGATAGAGGTTAGAGATGTTGAGGTAGATATTTTGAGGCAGAGGTATAGAGATATAGATAGAGGTAGTGGTGGAGGTAGATTTAGAGGTAGAGATAGAGGTCAGGATAGACGTAGTAGAGATAGTGGTAGAGGTAGATTTATAGGTAGAGGTTGAGGTCAGGATAGACGTAGTTGTAGAGGTAGTGGTAGAGGTAGATTTAGAGGTAGAAGTTGAGGTCAGGATAGAGGGAGTAGAGGTAGTGGTAGAGGTAGATTTAGAGGTAGAGATACATATGGAGGTTGAGGTAGAATTGGAGGTAGAGGTTGAGGAAGACGAAGAGGTAGAGATAAAGGTAGAGAGAGATAGATATAGAGATTTTGAAGTAGAGGTAGAGACAGAGATAGAGGTTGACATTTTGAAGTAGAGGTAGAGGTTGTGGTAGAGATATAGATAGAGGATAGAGATAGATGTTGAGATGTTGAAGTAGAGGTTGAGATAGAGGTTAGAGTTGTTGAAGTAGAGGTAGAGATAGAGGTTGAGATAGAGGTTGAGATGTTGAAGTAGAGGTTGAGATAGAGGTTAGAGTTGTTGAAGTAGAGGTAGAGATAGAGGTTGAGATAGATATAGAGGTTAGAGATGTTGAAGTAGAGGTAGAGATAGAGTTTGAGATGTTGAAGTAGAGCTAGAGATACAGGTTGAGATAGAGATAGAGGTTAGAGATGTTGAGGTAGAGATTTTGAGGCAGAGATAGAGGTAGAGTAGGAGGTATAGAGATGTGGTGGTAGATGTAGATTTAGAGGTAGAGATAGAGGTCAGGATAGAAGTAGTAGAGATAGTGGTAGAGGTAGATTTAGAGGTAGAGATAGAGGTTGTGGTAGTGGTAGAGGTAGATTTAGAGGTAGAGGTCAGGATAGACGATATAGAGATAGAGGTTGTGGTAGAGGTAGAGGTAGATTTTGAGGTAGAGGTAGCGGTAGAGGTATAGGTAGATTTAGAGGTAGAGGTCAGGATAGAAGTATTAGAGATAGAGGTTGTGGTAGAGGTAGATTTAGAGGTAGAGGTAGAGGTCAGGATAGACGTAGTAGAGATAGAGGTTGTGGTAGAGGTAGAGGTAGATGTCAGGACAGACGTAGTAGAGAGAGAGGTTGTGGTAGAGGTAGAGGTCAAGAGAGGTTTAGTAGAGATAGAGGTTGTGGTAGTGGTAGAGGTAGATTTAGAGATAGAGGTAGTGGTAGAGGTAGATTTAGAGGTAGAGGTCAGGATAGACGTAGTAGAGATAAAGGTTGTGGTAGTGGTAGAGGTAGATTTAGAGATAGAGGTTGTGGTAGAGGTAGTGGTAGATTTAGAGGTAGAGGTCAGGATAGACGTAGTAGAGATAGAGGTTGTGGTAGTGGTAGAGGTAGATTTAGAGATAGAGGTCAGGATAGACATAGTAGAGATAGAGGTTGTGGTAGAGGTAGATTTAGAGATAGAGGTTGTGGTAGATGTAGTGGTAGATTTAGAGGTAGAGGTCAGGATAGACATAGTAGAGATAGAGGTTGTGGTAGTGGTAGAGGTAGATTTAGAGGTAGAGGTTGTAGTAGACTTAGAGGTAGAGGTAGAGGTCAGGATAGACGTAGTAGAGATAGAGGTTGTGGTAGTGGTAGAGGTAGATTTAGAGATAGAGGTTGCGGTAGAGGTAGATTTAGAGATAGAGGTTGTGGTCGTGGTAGATTTAGAGGTAGAGGTCGGGATAGACGTAGTAGAGATAGAGGTTGTGGTAGTGGTAGAGGAAGATTTAGAGATAGAGGTTGTGGTGAAGGTAGTGGTAGATTTAGAGGTAGAGGTCAGGATAGACGTAATAGAGATAGAGGTTGTGGTAGAGGTAGAGGAAGAGGTAGATGTCAGGATAGACGTAGTCGAGATAGAGGTTGCGGTAGAGGTAGATTTAGAGATAGAGGTTGTGGTCGTGGTAGATTTAGAGTTAGAGTTGATAAAGGTAGATAGGTAGAGGTAGAGGTAGAGATAGAAATAGATATAGAGATAGAGATAGAGATTGAGATTGAGATAGAGATTGAGATAGAGGTTGAGATGTTGAAGTAGAGGTAGAGATAGAGGTAGAGATGTTGAAGTAGAGATAGAGATAGAGGTTAGAGATGTTGAGGTAGATATTTTGAGGCAGAGGTATAGAGATATAGATAGAGGTAGTGGTGGAGGTAGATTTAGAGGTAGAGATAGAGGTCAGGATAGACGTAGTAGAGATAGTGGTAGAGGTAGATTTATAGGTAGAGGTTGTGATAGAGGTAGTGGTAGATTTAGAGGTAGAGGTCAGGATAGACGTAGTAGAGATAGAGGTTGTGGTAGTGGTAGAGGTAAATATAGAGATAGAGGTAGAGGTAGAGGTAGATTTAGAGGTAGAGGTCAGGATAGACATAGTAGTGGTAGTGGTAGAGGTAGATTTAGAGAGAGGTTGTGGTAGAGGTAGAGGTAGATTTAGAGGTAGAGGTCAGGATAGACGTAGTAGAGATAGTGGTAGTGGTAGTGGTAGATTTAGAGATAGAGGTTGTGGTAGAGGTAGAGGTAGATTTAGAGGTAGAGGTCAGGATAGACGTGGTAGAGGTAGATTTAGAGATAGAGGTTGTGGTAGAGGTATATTTAGAGGTAGAGGTCAGGATAGACGTAATAGATTTAGAGGTAGTAGTAGTGGTAGTGGTAGATTTAGAGATAGAGGTTGTGGTAGAGCTAGAGATAGATTTAGAGGTAGAGGTCAGGATAGATGTGGTAGAGGTAGATTTAGAGAAAGAGGTTGTGGTAGAGGTAGAGGTAGATTTAGAGGTAGACGTCAGGATAGACGTAGTAGAGATAGAGGTAGTGGTAGAGGTAGATTTAGAGATAGAGGTTGTGGTAGAGGTAGTGGTAGATTTAGAGGTAGAAGTCAGGATAGACGTAGTAGAGATAGAGGTTGTGGTAGAGGAAGAGGTAGATGTCAGGATAGACGTAGTCGAGATAGAGGTTGCGGTAGAGGTAGATTTAGAGATAGAGGTTGTGGTCGTGGTAGATTTAGAGGTAGAGGTCGGGATAGACGTAGTAGAGATAGAGGTTGGGTTAGTGGTAGAGGTAGATTTAGAGATAGAGGTTGTGGTAGAGGTAGATTTAGAGGTAGAGGTAGAGGTCAGGATAGACGTAGTAGAGATAGAGGTTGTGGTAGAGGTAGAGGTAGATGTCAGGACAGACGTAGTAGAGAGAGAGGTTGTGGTAGAGGTAGAGGTCAAGAGAGGTTTAGTAGAGATAGAGGTTGTGGTAGTGGTAGAGGTAGATTTAGAGATAGAGGTAGTGGTAGAGGTAGATTTAGAGGTAGAGGTCAGGATAGACGTAGTAGAGATAAAGGTTGTGGTAGTGGTAGAGGTAGATTTAGAGATAGAGGTTGTGGTAGAGGTAGTGGTAGATTTAGAGGTAGAGGTCAGGATAGACGTAGTAGAGATAGAGGTTGTGGTAGTGGTAGAGGTAGATTTAGAGATAGAGGTCAGGATAGACATAGTAGAGATAGAGGTTGTGGTAGAGGTAGATTTAGAGATAGAGGTTGTGGTAGATGTAGTGGTAGATTTAGAGGTAGAGGTCAGGATAGACATAGTAGAGATAGAGGTTGTGGTAGTGGTAGAGGTAGATTTAGAGGTAGAGGTTGTAGTAGACTTAGAGGTAGAGGTAGAGGTCAGGATAGACGTAGTAGAGATAGAGGTTGTGGTAGTGGTAGAGGTAGATTTAGAGATAGAGGTTGCGGTAGAGGTAGATTTAGAGATAGAGGTTGTGGTCGTGGTAGATTTAGAGGTAGAGGTCGGGATAGACGTAGTAGAGATAGAGGTTGTGGTAGTGGTAGAGGAAGATTTAGAGATAGAGGTTGTGGTGAAGGTAGTGGTAGATTTAGAGGTAGAGGTCAGGATAGACGTAATAGAGATAGAGGTTGTGGTAGAGGTAGAGGAAGAGGTAGATGTCAGGATAGACGTAGTCGAGATAGAGGTTGCGGTAGAGGTAGATTTAGAGATAGAGGTTGTGGTCGTGGTAGATTTAGAGTTAGAGTTGATAAAGGTAGATAGGTAGAGGTAGAGGTAGAGATAGAAATAGATATAGAGATAGAGATAGAGATTGAGATTGAGATAGAGATTGAGATAGAGGTTGAGATGTTGAAGTAGAGGTAGAGATAGAGGTAGAGATGTTGAAGTAGAGATAGAGATAGAGGTTAGAGATGTTGAGGTAGATATTTTGAGGCAGAGGTATAGAGATATAGATAGAGGTAGTGGTGGAGGTAGATTTAGAGGTAGAGATAGAGGTCAGGATAGACGTAGTAGAGATAGTGGTAGAGGTAGATTTATAGGTAGAGGTTGTGATAGAGGTAGTGGTAGATTTAGAGGTAGAGGTCAGGATAGACGTAGTAGAGATAGAGGTTGTGGTAGTGGTAGAGGTAAATATAGAGATAGAGGTAGAGGTAGAGGTAGATTTAGAGGTAGAGGTCAGGATAGACATAGTAGTGGTAGTGGTAGAGGTAGATTTAGAGAGAGGTTGTGGTAGAGGTAGAGGTAGATTTAGAGGTAGAGGTCAGGATAGACGTAGTAGAGATAGTGGTAGTGGTAGTGGTAGATTTAGAGATAGAGGTTGTGGTAGAGGTAGAGGTAGATTTAGAGGTAGAGGTCAGGATAGACGTGGTAGAGGTAGATTTAGAGATAGAGGTTGTGGTAGAGGTATATTTAGAGGTAGAGGTCAGGATAGACGTAATAGATTTAGAGGTAGTAGTAGTGGTAGTGGTAGATTTAGAGATAGAGGTTGTGGTAGAGCTAGAGATAGATTTAGAGGTAGAGGTCAGGATAGATGTGGTAGAGGTAGATTTAGAGAAAGAGGTTGTGGTAGAGGTAGAGGTAGATTTAGAGGTAGACGTCAGGATAGACGTAGTAGAGATAGAGGTAGTGGTAGAGGTAGATTTAGAGATAGAGGTTGTGGTAGAGGTAGTGGTAGATTTAGAGGTAGAGGTCAGGATAGACGTAGTAGAGATAGAGGTTGTGGTAGAGGAAGAGGTAGATGTCAGGATAGACGTAGTCGAGATAGAGGTTGCGGTAGAGGTAGATTTAGAGATAGAGGTTGTGGTCGTGGTAGATTTAGAGGTAGAGGTCGGGATAGACGTAGTAGAGATAGAGGTTGGGTTAGTGGTAGAGGTAGATTTAGAGATAGAGGTTGTGGTAGAGGTAGTGGTAGATTTAGAGGTAGAGGTCAGGATAGACGTAGTAGAGATAGAGGTTGTGGTAGTGGTAGAGGTAGATTTAGAGATAGAGGTAGAGGTAGAGGTAGATTTAGAGGTAGACGTCAGGATAGACGTAGTAGAGATAGAGGTAGTGGTAGAGGTAGAGGAAGAGGTAGATGTCAGGATAGACGTAGTCAAGATAGAGGTTGCGGTAGAGGTAGATTTAGAGATAGAGGTTGTGGTCGTGGTAGATTTAGAGGTAGAGGTCGGGATAGACGTAGTAGAGATAGAGGTTGTGGTAGTGGTAGAGGTAGATTTAGAGATATAGGTTGTGGTAGAGGTAGTGGTAGATTTAGAGGTAGAGGTCAGGATAGACGTAGTAGAGATAGAGGTTGTGGTAGTGGTAGAGGTAGATTTAGAGATAGAGGTAGAGGTAGAGGTAGATTTAGAGGTAGACGTCAGGATAGACGTAGTAGAGATAGAGGTAGTGGTAGAGTTAGATTTAGAGATAGAGGTTGTGGTAGAGGTAGTGGTAGATTTAGAGGTAGAGGTCAGGATAGACGTAGTAGAGATAGAGGTTGTGGTAGAGGAAGAGGTAGATGTCAGGATAGACGTAGTCGAGATAGAGGTTGCGGTAGAGGTAGATTTAGAGATAGAGGTTGTGGTCGTGGTAGATTTAGAGGTAGAGGTCGGGATAGACGTAGTAGAGATAGAGGTTGTAGTAGTGGTAGAGGTAGATTTAGAGATAGAGGTTGTGGTAGAGGTAGTGGTAGATTTAGAGGTAGAGGTCAGGATAGACGTAGTAGAGATAGAGGTTGTGGTAGAGGAAGAGGTAGATGTCAGGATAGACGTAGTCGAGATAGAGGTTGCGGTAGAGGTAGATTTAGAGATAGAGGTTGTGGTCGTGGTAGATTTAGAGGTAGAGGTCGGGATAGACGTAGTAGAGATAGAGGTTGTGGTAGTGGTAGAGGTAGATTTAGAGATAGAGGTTGTGGTAGAGGTAGTGGTAGATTTAGAGGTCAGGATAGACGTAGTAGAGATAGAGGTTGTGGTAGAGGTAGAGGAAGAGGTAGATGTCAGGATAGACGTAGTCAAGATAGAGGTTGCGGTAGAGGTAGATTTAGAGATAGAGGTTGTGGTCGTGGTAGATTTAGAGGTAGAGGTCGGGATAGACGTAGTAGAGATAGAGGTTGTGGTAGTGGTAGAGGTAGATTTAGAGATAGAGGTTGTGGTAGAGGTAGTGGTAGATTTAGAGGTAGAGGTCAGGATAGACGTAGTAGAGATAGAGGTTGTGGTAGTGGTAGAGGTAGATTTAGAGATAGAGGTAGAGGTAGAGGTAGATTTAGAGGTAGAGGTCAGGATAGACATAGTAGTGGTAGTGGTAGAGGTAGATTTAGAGATAGAGGTTGTGGTAGAGGTAGAGGTAGATTTAGAGGTAGAGGTCAGGATAGACGTAGTAGAGATAGAGGTAGTGGTAGAGGTAGATTTAGAGATAGAGGTTGTGGTAGAGGTAGTGGTAGATTTAGAGGTAGAGGTCAGGATAGACGTAGTAGAGATAGAGGTTGTGGTAGAGGTAGAGGAAGAGGTAGATGTCAGGATAGACGTAGTCGAGATAGAGGTTGCGGTAGAGGTAGATTTAGAGATAGAGGTTGTGGTCGTGGTAGATTTAGAGGTAGAGTTGATAAAGGTAGAGAGGTAAAGGTAGAGGTAGAGATAGAGATAGAGATAGAGATTGAGATTGAGATGTAGAGGTAGAGATAGAGGTAGAGATGTTGAAGTAGAGATAGTGATAGAGGTTAGAGATGTTGAGGTAGATATTTTGAGGCAGAGGTATAGAGATATAGATAGAGGTAGTGGTGGAGGTAGATTTAGAGGTAGAGATAGAGGTCAGGATAGACGTAGTAGAGATAGTGGTAGAGGTAGATTTATAGGTAGAGGTTGAGGTCAGGATAGACGTAGTTGTAGAGGTAGTGGTAGAGGTAGATTTAGAGGTAGAAGTTGAGGTTTAGGATAGAGGGAGTAGAGGTAGTGGTAGAGGTAGATTTAGAGGTAGAGATACATATGGAGGTTGAGGTAGAATTGGAGGTAGAGGTTGAGGAAGACGAAGAGGTAGAGATAAAGGTAGAGAGAGATAGATATAGAGATTTTGAAGTAGAGGTAGAGACAGAGATAGAGGTTGACATTTGAAAGTAGAGGTAGAGATAGAGGTAGAGATATAGATAGAGGATAGAGATAGATGTTGAGATGTTGAAGTAGAGGTAGAGAAAGAAGTTGAGATAGAGGTTGAGATGTTGAAGTAGAGGTTGAGATAGAGGTTAGAGTTGTTGAAGTAGAGGTAGAGATAGAGGTTGAGATAGATATAGAGGTTAGAGATGTAGAGGTAGAGATAGAGGTTGAGATGTTGAAGTAGAGCTAGAGATACAGGTTGAGATAGAGATAGAGGTTAGAGATGTTGAGGTAGAGATTTTGAGGCAGAGATAGAGGTAGAGTAGGAGGTATAGAGATGTGGTGGTAGATGTAGATTTAGAGGTAGAGATAGAGGTTGTGGTAGAGGTAGTGGTAGATTTAGAGGTAGAGGTCAGGATAGACGTAGTAGAGATAGAGGTTGTGGTAGTGGTAGAGGTAGATTTAGAGATAGAGGTTGTGGTAGAGGTAGATTTAGAGATAGAGGTTGTGGTCGATGTAGTGGAAGATTTAGAGGTAGAGGTCAGGATAGACATAGTAGAGATAGAGGTTGTGGTAGTGGTAGAGGTAGATTTAGAGATAGAGGTTGTGGTAGAGGTAGAGGTAGATTTAGAGGTAGAGGTCAGGATAGATGTAGTAGAGATAGAGGTTGTGGTAGAGGTAGATTTAGAGGTAGAGGTTGTGGTAGACTTAGAGGTAGATTTAGAGATAGAGGTCAGGATAGACATAGTAGAGATAGAGGTTGTGGTAGAGGTAGATTTAGAGATAGAGGTTGTGGTAGATGTAGTGGTAGATTTAGAGGTAGAGGTCAGGATAGACATAGTAGAGATAGAGGTTGTGGTAGTAGTAGAGGTAGATTTAGAGATAGAGGTTGTTGTAGAGGTAGTGGTAGATTTAGAGGTAGAGGTCAGGATAGACGTAGTAGAGATAGAGGTTGTGGTAGAGGTAGAGGAAGAGGTAGATGTCAGGATAGATGTAGTCGAGATAGAGGTTGCGGTAGAGGTAGATTTAGAGATAGAGGTTGTGGTCGTGGTAGATTTAGAGGTAGAGGTCGGGATAGACGTAGTAGAGATAGAGGTTGTGGTAGTGGTAGAGGAAGATTTAGAGATAGAGGTTGTGGTAGAGGTAGTGGTAGATTTAGAGGTAGAGGTCAGGATAGACGTAGTAGAGATAGAGGTTGTGGTAGTGGTAGAGGTAGATTTAGAGATAGAGGTAGAGGTAGAGGTAGATTTAGAGGTAGAGGTCAGGATAGACATAGTAGTGGTAGTGGTAGAGGTAGATTTAGAGAGAGGTTGTGGTAGAGGTCGAGGTACATTTAGAGGTAGAGGTCAGGATAGACGTAGTAGAGATAGTGGTAGAGGTAGATTTAGAGATAGAGGTTGTGGTAGTGGTATATTTAGAGGTAGAGGTCAGGATAGACGTAATAGATTTAGAGGTAGTAGTAGTGGTAGTGGTAGATTTAGAGATAGAGGTTGTGGTAGAGGTAGATTTAGAGGTAGAGGTCAGGATAGACGTGGTAGAGGTAGATTTAGAGATAGAGGTTGTGGTAGAGATAGAGGTAGATTTAGAGGTAGAGGTCAGGATAGACGTAGTAGAGATAGAGGTAGTGGTAGAGGTAGATTTAGAGATAGAGGTTGTGGTAGAGGTAGTGGTAGATTTAGAGGTAGAGGTCAGGATAGACGTAGTAGAGATAGAGGTTGTGGTAGAGGTAGAGGAAGAGGTAGATGTCAGGATAGACGTAGTCGAGATAGATGTTGCGGTAGAGGTAGATTTAGAGATAGAGGTTGTGGTCGTGGTAGATTTAGAGGTAGAGGTCGGGATAGACGTAGTAGAGATAGAGGTTGTGGTAGTGGTAGAGGTAGATTTAGAGATAGAGGTTGTGGTAGAGGTAGTGGTAGATTTAGAGGTAGAGGTCAGGATAGACGTAGTAGAGAGAGGTTGTGGTAGTGGTAGAGGTAGATTTAGAGATAGAGGTAGAGGTAGAGGTAGATTTAGAGGTAGAGGTCAGGATAGACATAGTAGTGGTAGTGGTAGAGGTAGATTTAGAGATAGAGGTTGTGGTAGAGGTAGAGGTAGATTTAGAGATAGAGGTTGTGGTAGTGGTATATTTAGAGGTAGAGGTCAGGATAGACGTAATAGATTTAGAGGTAGTAGTAGTGGTAGTGGTAGATTTAGAGATACAGGTTGTGGTAGAGGTAGAGGTAGATTTAGAAGTAGAGGTCAGGATATACGTAGTAGAGATAGAGGTTGTGGTAGTGGTAGAGGTAGATTTAGAGATAGAGGTAGAGGTAGTGGTAGATTTAGAGGTAGAGGTCGGGATAGACATAGTAGAGATAGAGGTTGTGGTAGTGGTAGAGGTAGATTTAGAGATAGAGGTTGTGGTAGAGGTAGTGGTAGATTTAGAGGTAGAGGTCAGGATAGACGTAGTAGAGATAGAGGTCGTGGTAGTGGTAGAGGTAGATATAGAGGTAGAGGTCAGGATAGACATAGTAGTGGTAGTGGTAGAGGTAGATTTAGAGGTAGAGGTCAGGATAGACATTGTAGAGATAGAGGTTGAGGTAGAGGTAGATTTAGAGATAGAGGTAGAGGTAGAAGTCAGGATAGACGTTGTAGAGATAGAGGTTGTGGTAGAGGTAGAGGTAGATTTAGAGGTAGAGGTCAGGATAGACATTGTAGAGATAGAAGTAGTAGAGGTAGAGACAGAGATAGAGGTTGACATTTGAAAGTAGAGGTAGAGATAGAGGTAGAGATATAGATAGAGGATAGAGATAGATGTTGAGATGTTGAAGTAGAGGTAGAGAAAGAAGTTGAGATAGAGGTTGAGATGTTGAAGTAGAGGTTGAGATAGAGGTTAGAGTTGTTGAAGTAGAGGTAGAGATAGAGGTTGAGATAGATAGATATAGAGGTTAGAGATGTAGAGGTAGAGATAGAGGTTGAGATGTTGAAGTAGAGCTAGAGATACAGGTTGAGATAGAGATAGAGGTTAGAGATGTTGAGGTAGAGATTTTGAGGCAGAGATAGAGGTAGAGTAAGAGGTATAGAGATGTGGTGGTAGATGTAGATTTAGAGGTAGAGATAGAGGTCAGGATAGAAGTAGTAGAGATAGTGGTAGAGGTAGATTTAGAGGTAGAGATAGAGGTTGTGGTAGAGGTAGATTTAGAGGTAGAGGTCAGGATAGACGATATAGAGATAGAGGTTGTGGTAGAGGTAGAGGTAGATTTAGAGGTAGAGGTAGCGGTAGAGGTATAGGTAGATTTAGAGGTAGAGGTCAGGATAGAAGTATTAGAGATAGAGGTTGTGGTAGAGGTAGAGGTAGATTTAGAGGTAGAGGTAGAGGTCAGGATAGACGTAGTAGAGATAGAGGTTGTGGTAGAGGTAGAGGTAGATGTCAGGACAGTCGTAGTAGAGAGAGATGTTGTGGTAGAGGTAGAGGTCAGGAGAGGTGTAGTAGAAATAGAGGTTGTGGTAGTGGTAGAGGTAGATTTAGAGATAGAGGTAGTGGTAGAGGTAGATTTAGAGGTAGAGGTCAGGATAGACGTAGTAGAGATAGAGGTTGTGGTAGTGGTAGAGGTAGATTTAGAGATAGAGGTTGTGGTAGAGGTAGTGGTAGATTTAGAGGTAGAGGTCAGGATAGACGTAGTAGAGATAGAGGTTGTGGTAGTGGTAGTGGTAGAGGTAGATTTAGAGATAGAGGTTGTGGTAGAGGTAGATTTAGAGATAGAGGTTGTGGTAGATGTAGTGGTAGATTTAGAGGTAGAGGTCAGGATAGACATAGTAGAGATAGAGGTTGTGGTAGTGGTAGAGGTAGATTTAGAGATAGAGGTAGAGGTAGAGGTAGATTTAGAGGTAGACGTCAGGATAGACGTAGTAGAGATAGAGGTAGTGGTAGAGGTAGAGGAAGAGGTAGATGTCAGGATAGACGTAGTCAAGATAGAGGTTGCGGTAGAGGTAGATTTAGAGATAGAGGTTGTGGTCGTGGTAGATTTAGAGGTAGAGGTCGGGATAGACGTAGTAGAGATAGAGGTTGTGGTAGTGGTAGAGGTAGATTTAGAGATATAGGTTGTGGTAGAGGTAGTGGTAGATTTAGAGGTAGAGGTCAGGATAGACGTAGTAGAGATAGAGGTTGTGGTAGTGGTAGAGGTAGATTTAGAGATAGAGGTAGAGGTAGAGGTAGATTTAGAGGTAGACGTCAGGATAGACGTAGTAGAGATAGAGGTAGTGGTAGAGTTAGATTTAGAGATAGAGGTTGTGGTAGAGGTAGTGGTAGATTTAGAGGTAGAGGTCAGGATAGACGTAGTAGAGATAGAGGTTGTGGTAGAGGAAGAGGTAGATGTCAGGATAGACGTAGTCGAGATAGAGGTTGCGGTAGAGGTAGATTTAGAGATAGAGGTTGTGGTCGTGGTAGATTTAGAGGTAGAGGTCGGGATAGACGTAGTAGAGATAGAGGTTGTAGTAGTGGTAGAGGTAGATTTAGAGATAGAGGTTGTGGTAGAGGTAGTGGTAGATTTAGAGGTAGAGGTCAGGATAGACGTAGTAGAGATAGAGGTTGTGGTAGAGGAAGAGGTAGATGTCAGGATAGACGTAGTCGAGATAGAGGTTGCGGTAGAGGTAGATTTAGAGATAGAGGTTGTGGTCGTGGTAGATTTAGAGGTAGAGGTCGGGATAGACGTAGTAGAGATAGAGGTTGTGGTAGTGGTAGAGGTAGATTTAGAGATAGAGGTTGTGGTAGAGGTAGTGGTAGATTTAGAGGTCAGGATAGACGTAGTAGAGATAGAGGTTGTGGTAGAGGTAGAGGAAGAGGTAGATGTCAGGATAGACGTAGTCAAGATAGAGGTTGCGGTAGAGGTAGATTTAGAGATAGAGGTTGTGGTCGTGGTAGATTTAGAGGTAGAGGTCGGGATAGACGTAGTAGAGATAGAGGTTGTGGTAGTGGTAGAGGTAGATTTAGAGATAGAGGTTGTGGTAGAGGTAGTGGTAGATTTAGAGGTAGAGGTCAGGATAGACGTAGTAGAGATAGAGGTTGTGGTAGTGGTAGAGGTAGATTTAGAGATAGAGGTAGAGGTAGAGGTAGATTTAGAGGTAGAGGTCAGGATAGACATAGTAGTGGTAGTGGTAGAGGTAGATTTAGAGATAGAGGTTGTGGTAGAGGTAGAGGTAGATTTAGAGGTAGAGGTCAGGATAGACGTAGTAGAGATAGAGGTAGTGGTAGAGGTAGATTTAGAGATAGAGGTTGTGGTAGAGGTAGTGGTAGATTTAGAGGTAGAGGTCAGGATAGACGTAGTAGAGATAGAGGTTGTGGTAGAGGTAGAGGAAGAGGTAGATGTCAGGATAGACGTAGTCGAGATAGAGGTTGCGGTAGAGGTAGATTTAGAGATAGAGGTTGTGGTCGTGGTAGATTTAGAGGTAGAGTTGATAAAGGTAGAGAGGTAAAGGTAGAGGTAGAGATAGAGATAGAGATAGAGATTGAGATTGAGATGTAGAGGTAGAGATAGAGGTAGAGATGTTGAAGTAGAGATAGTGATAGAGGTTAGAGATGTTGAGGTAGATATTTTGAGGCAGAGGTATAGAGATATAGATAGAGGTAGTGGTGGAGGTAGATTTAGAGGTAGAGATAGAGGTCAGGATAGACGTAGTAGAGATAGTGGTAGAGGTAGATTTATAGGTAGAGGTTGAGGTCAGGATAGACGTAGTTGTAGAGGTAGTGGTAGAGGTAGATTTAGAGGTAGAAGTTGAGGTTTAGGATAGAGGGAGTAGAGGTAGTGGTAGAGGTAGATTTAGAGGTAGAGATACATATGGAGGTTGAGGTAGAATTGGAGGTAGAGGTTGAGGAAGACGAAGAGGTAGAGATAAAGGTAGAGAGAGATAGATATAGAGATTTTGAAGTAGAGGTAGAGACAGAGATAGAGGTTGACATTTGAAAGTAGAGGTAGAGATAGAGGTAGAGATATAGATAGAGGATAGAGATAGATGTTGAGATGTTGAAGTAGAGGTAGAGAAAGAAGTTGAGATAGAGGTTGAGATGTTGAAGTAGAGGTTGAGATAGAGGTTAGAGTTGTTGAAGTAGAGGTAGAGATAGAGGTTGAGATAGATATAGAGGTTAGAGATGTAGAGGTAGAGATAGAGGTTGAGATGTTGAAGTAGAGCTAGAGATACAGGTTGAGATAGAGATAGAGGTTAGAGATGTTGAGGTAGAGATTTTGAGGCAGAGATAGAGGTAGAGTAGGAGGTATAGAGATGTGGTGGTAGATGTAGATTTAGAGGTAGAGATAGAGGTTGTGGTAGAGGTAGTGGTAGATTTAGAGGTAGAGGTCAGGATAGACGTAGTAGAGATAGAGGTTGTGGTAGTGGTAGAGGTAGATTTAGAGATAGAGGTTGTGGTAGAGGTAGATTTAGAGATAGAGGTTGTGGTCGATGTAGTGGAAGATTTAGAGGTAGAGGTCAGGATAGACATAGTAGAGATAGAGGTTGTGGTAGTGGTAGAGGTAGATTTAGAGATAGAGGTTGTGGTAGAGGTAGAGGTAGATTTAGAGGTAGAGGTCAGGATAGATGTAGTAGAGATAGAGGTTGTGGTAGAGGTAGATTTAGAGGTAGAGGTTGTGGTAGACTTAGAGGTAGATTTAGAGATAGAGGTCAGGATAGACATAGTAGAGATAGAGGTTGTGGTAGAGGTAGATTTAGAGATAGAGGTTGTGGTAGATGTAGTGGTAGATTTAGAGGTAGAGGTCAGGATAGACATAGTAGAGATAGAGGTTGTGGTAGTAGTAGAGGTAGATTTAGAGATAGAGGTTGTTGTAGAGGTAGTGGTAGATTTAGAGGTAGAGGTCAGGATAGACGTAGTAGAGATAGAGGTTGTGGTAGAGGTAGAGGAAGAGGTAGATGTCAGGATAGATGTAGTCGAGATAGAGGTTGCGGTAGAGGTAGATTTAGAGATAGAGGTTGTGGTCGTGGTAGATTTAGAGGTAGAGGTCGGGATAGACGTAGTAGAGATAGAGGTTGTGGTAGTGGTAGAGGAAGATTTAGAGATAGAGGTTGTGGTAGAGGTAGTGGTAGATTTAGAGGTAGAGGTCAGGATAGACGTAGTAGAGATAGAGGTTGTGGTAGTGGTAGAGGTAGATTTAGAGATAGAGGTAGAGGTAGAGGTAGATTTAGAGGTAGAGGTCAGGATAGACATAGTAGTGGTAGTGGTAGAGGTAGATTTAGAGAGAGGTTGTGGTAGAGGTCGAGGTACATTTAGAGGTAGAGGTCAGGATAGACGTAGTAGAGATAGTGGTAGAGGTAGATTTAGAGATAGAGGTTGTGGTAGTGGTATATTTAGAGGTAGAGGTCAGGATAGACGTAATAGATTTAGAGGTAGTAGTAGTGGTAGTGGTAGATTTAGAGATAGAGGTTGTGGTAGAGGTAGATTTAGAGGTAGAGGTCAGGATAGACGTGGTAGAGGTAGATTTAGAGATAGAGGTTGTGGTAGAGATAGAGGTAGATTTAGAGGTAGAGGTCAGGATAGACGTAGTAGAGATAGAGGTAGTGGTAGAGGTAGATTTAGAGATAGAGGTTGTGGTAGAGGTAGTGGTAGATTTAGAGGTAGAGGTCAGGATAGACGTAGTAGAGATAGAGGTTGTGGTAGAGGTAGAGGAAGAGGTAGATGTCAGGATAGACGTAGTCGAGATAGATGTTGCGGTAGAGGTAGATTTAGAGATAGAGGTTGTGGTCGTGGTAGATTTAGAGGTAGAGGTCGGGATAGACGTAGTAGAGATAGAGGTTGTGGTAGTGGTAGAGGTAGATTTAGAGATAGAGGTTGTGGTAGAGGTAGTGGTAGATTTAGAGGTAGAGGTCAGGATAGACGTAGTAGAGAGAGGTTGTGGTAGTGGTAGAGGTAGATTTAGAGATAGAGGTAGAGGTAGAGGTAGATTTAGAGGTAGAGGTCAGGATAGACATAGTAGTGGTAGTGGTAGAGGTAGATTTAGAGATAGAGGTTGTGGTAGAGGTAGAGGTAGATTTAGAGATAGAGGTTGTGGTAGTGGTATATTTAGAGGTAGAGGTCAGGATAGACGTAATAGATTTAGAGGTAGTAGTAGTGGTAGTGGTAGATTTAGAGATACAGGTTGTGGTAGAGGTAGAGGTAGATTTAGAAGTAGAGGTCAGGATATACGTAGTAGAGATAGAGGTTGTGGTAGTGGTAGAGGTAGATTTAGAGATAGAGGTAGAGGTAGTGGTAGATTTAGAGGTAGAGGTCGGGATAGACATAGTAGAGATAGAGGTTGTGGTAGTGGTAGAGGTAGATTTAGAGATAGAGGTTGTGGTAGAGGTAGTGGTAGATTTAGAGGTAGAGGTCAGGATAGACGTAGTAGAGATAGAGGTCGTGGTAGTGGTAGAGGTAGATATAGAGGTAGAGGTCAGGATAGACATAGTAGTGGTAGTGGTAGAGGTAGATTTAGAGGTAGAGGTCAGGATAGACATTGTAGAGATAGAGGTTGAGGTAGAGGTAGATTTAGAGATAGAGGTAGAGGTAGAAGTCAGGATAGACGTTGTAGAGATAGAGGTTGTGGTAGAGGTAGAGGTAGATTTAGAGGTAGAGGTCAGGATAGACATTGTAGAGATAGAAGTAGTAGAGGTAGAGACAGAGATAGAGGTTGACATTTGAAAGTAGAGGTAGAGATAGAGGTAGAGATATAGATAGAGGATAGAGATAGATGTTGAGATGTTGAAGTAGAGGTAGAGAAAGAAGTTGAGATAGAGGTTGAGATGTTGAAGTAGAGGTTGAGATAGAGGTTAGAGTTGTTGAAGTAGAGGTAGAGATAGAGGTTGAGATAGATAGATATAGAGGTTAGAGATGTAGAGGTAGAGATAGAGGTTGAGATGTTGAAGTAGAGCTAGAGATACAGGTTGAGATAGAGATAGAGGTTAGAGATGTTGAGGTAGAGATTTTGAGGCAGAGATAGAGGTAGAGTAAGAGGTATAGAGATGTGGTGGTAGATGTAGATTTAGAGGTAGAGATAGAGGTCAGGATAGAAGTAGTAGAGATAGTGGTAGAGGTAGATTTAGAGGTAGAGATAGAGGTTGTGGTAGAGGTAGATTTAGAGGTAGAGGTCAGGATAGACGATATAGAGATAGAGGTTGTGGTAGAGGTAGAGGTAGATTTAGAGGTAGAGGTAGCGGTAGAGGTATAGGTAGATTTAGAGGTAGAGGTCAGGATAGAAGTATTAGAGATAGAGGTTGTGGTAGAGGTAGAGGTAGATTTAGAGGTAGAGGTAGAGGTCAGGATAGACGTAGTAGAGATAGAGGTTGTGGTAGAGGTAGAGGTAGATGTCAGGACAGTCGTAGTAGAGAGAGATGTTGTGGTAGAGGTAGAGGTCAGGAGAGGTGTAGTAGAAATAGAGGTTGTGGTAGTGGTAGAGGTAGATTTAGAGATAGAGGTAGTGGTAGAGGTAGATTTAGAGGTAGAGGTCAGGATAGACGTAGTAGAGATAGAGGTTGTGGTAGTGGTAGAGGTAGATTTAGAGATAGAGGTTGTGGTAGAGGTAGTGGTAGATTTAGAGGTAGAGGTCAGGATAGACGTAGTAGAGATAGAGGTTGTGGTAGTGGTAGTGGTAGAGGTAGATTTAGAGATAGAGGTTGTGGTAGAGGTAGATTTAGAGATAGAGGTTGTGGTAGATGTAGTGGTAGATTTAGAGGTAGAGGTCAGGATAGACATAGTAGAGATAGAGGTTGTGGTAGTGGTAGAGGTAGATTTAGAGATAGAGGTTGTGGTAGAGGTAGAGGTAGATTTAGAGGTAGAGGTCAGGATAGATGTAGTAGAGATAGAGGTTGTGGTAGAGGTAGATTTAGAGGTAGAGGTTGTGGTAGACTTAGAGGTAGATTTAGAGATAGAGGTCAGGATAGACATAGTAGAGATAGAGGTTGTGGTAGAGGTAGATTTAGAGATAGAGGTTGTGGTAGATGTAGTGGTAGATTTAGAGGTAGAGGTCAGGATAGACATAGTAGAGATAGAGGTTGTGGTAGTAGTAGAGGTAGATTTAGAGATAGAGGTTGTTGTAGAGGTAGTGGTAGATTTAGAGGTAGAGGTCAGGATAGACGTAGTAGAGATAGTGGTAGAGGTAGATTTAGAGATAGAGGTTGTGGTAGTGGTATATTTAGAGGTAGAGGTCAGGATAGACGTAATAGATTTAGAGGTAGTAGTAGTGGTAGTGGTAGATTTAGAGATAGAGGTTGTGGTAGAGGTAGATTTAGAGGTAGAGGTCAGGATAGACGTGGTAGAGGTAGATTTAGAGATAGAGGTTGTGGTAGAGATAGAGGTAGATTTAGAGGTAGAGGTCAGGATAGACGTAGTAGAGATAGAGGTAGTGGTAGAGGTAGATTTAGAGATAGAGGTTGTGGTAGAGGTAGTGGTAGATTTAGAGGTAGAGGTCAGGATAGACGTAGTAGAGATAGAGGTTGTGGTAGAGGTAGAGGAAGAGGTAGATGTCAGGATAGACGTAGTCGAGATAGAGGTTGCGGTAGAGGTAGATTTAGAGATAGAGGTTGTGGTCGTGGTAGATTTAGAGGTAGAGGTCGGGATAGACGTAGTAGAGATAGAGGTTGTGGTAGTGGTAGAGGTAGATTTAGAGATAGAGGTTGTGGTAGAGGTAGTGGTAGATTTAGAGGTAGAGGTCAGGATAGACGTAGTAGAGAGAGGTTGTGGTAGTGGTAGAGGTAGATTTAGAGATAGAGGTAGAGGTAGAGGTAGATTTAGAGGTAGAGGTCAGGATAGACATAGTAGTGGTAGTGGTAGAGGTAGATTTAGAGATAGAGATTGTGGTAGAGGTAGTGGTAGATTTAGAGGTAGAGGTCAGGATAGACGTAGTAGAGATAGAGGTTGTGGTAGTGGTAGAGGTAGATTTAGAGATAGAGGTAGAGGTAGAGGTAGATTTAGAGGTAGAGGTCAGGATAGACAAAGTAGTGGTAGTGGTAGAGGTAGATTTAGAGAGAGGTTGTGGTAGAGGTCGAGGTAGATTTAGAGGTAGAGGTCAGGATAGACATAGTAGAGATAGTGGTAGAGGTAGAATTAGAGATAGAGGTTGTGGTAGTGGTATATTTAGAGGTAGAGGTCAGGATAGACGTAATAGATTTAGAGGTAGTAGTAGTGGTAGTGGTAGATTTAGAGATAGAGGTTGTGGTAGAGGTAGATTTAGAGGTAGAGGTCAGGATAGACGTGGTAGAGGTAGAGGTAGTGGTAGAGGTAGAGGTAGTGGTAGAGATAGAGGTAGATTTAGAGGTAGAGGTCAGGATAGACGTAGTAGAGATAGAGGTAGTGGTAGAGGTAGATTTAGAGATAGAGGTTGTGGTAGAGGTAGTGGTAGATTTAGAGGTAGAGGTCAGGATAGACGTAGTAGAGATAGAGGTTGTGGTAGAGGTAGAGGAAGAGGTAGATGTCAGGATAGACGTAGTCGAGATAGAGGTTGCGGTAGAGGTAGATTTAGAGGTAGAGGTCGGGATAGACGTAGTAGAGATAGAGGTTGTGGTAGTGGTAGAGGTAGATTTAGAGATAGAGGTTGTGGTAGAGGTAGTGGTAGATTTAGAGGTAGAGGTCAGGATAGACGTAGTAGAGAGAGGTTGTGGTAGTGGTAGAGGTAGATTTAGAGATAGAGGTAGAGGTAGAGGTAGATTTAGAGGTAGGGGTCAGGATAGACATAGTAGTGGTAGTGGTAGAGGTAGATTTAGAGATAGAGGTTGTGGTAGAGGTAGAGGTAGATTTAGAGATAGAGGTTGTGGTAGTGGTATATTTAGAGGTAGAGGTCAGGATAGACGTAATAGATTTAGAGGTAGTAGTAGTGGTAGTGGTAGATTTAGAGATAGAGGTTGTGGTAGAGGTAGAGGTAGATTTAGAGGTAGAGGTCAGGATATACGTAGTAGAGATAGAGGTTGTGGTAGTGGTAGAGGTAGATTTAGAGATAGAGGTAGAGGTAGTGGTAGATTTAGAAGTAGAGGTCGGGATAGACATAGTAGAGATAGAGGTTGTGGTAGTGGTAGAGGTAGATTTAGAGATAGAGGTTGTGGTAGAGGTAGTGGTAGATTTAGAGGTAGAGGTCAGGATAGACGTAGTAGAGATAGAGGTTGTGGTAGTGGTAGAGGTAGATTTAGAGATAGAGGTAGAGGTAGAGGTAGATTTAGAGGTAGAGGTCAGGATAGACATAGTAGTGGTAGAGGTAGATTTAGAGAGAGGTTGTGGTAGAGGTCGAGGTAGATTTAGAGGTAGAGGTCAGGATAGACGTAGTAGAGATAGTGGTAGTGGTAGAGGTAGATTTAGAGATAGAGGTTGTGGTAGTGGTATATTTAGAGGTAGAGGTCAGGATAGACGTAATAGATTTAGAGGTAGTGGTAGTGGTAGATTTAGAGGTAGAGGTCAGGATAGACGTAGTAGAGATAGAGGTTGTGGTAGAGGTAGAGGTCAGGATAGACGTAGTAGAGATAGAGGTTGTGGTAGAGGTAGAGGTAGATTTAGAGATAGAGGTCAGGCTAGACGTGGTAGAGATAGAGGTTGTGGTAGAGGTAGATTTAGAGATAGAGGTTGTGGTAGTGGTAGAGGTAGATTTAGAGGTAGAGGTCAGGATAGACATTGTAGAGATAGAGGTTGAGGTAGAGGTAGATTTAGAGATAGAGGTAGAGGTAGAAGTCAGGATAGACGTTGTAGAGATAGAGGTTGTGGTAGAGGTAGAGGTAGATTTAGAGGTAGAGGTCAGGATAGACATTGTAGAGATAGAGGTTGATGTAGAGGTAGAGGTAGATTTAGAGATAGAGTTTGTGGTAGCGGTCAGGATAGACGTAGTAGAGATAGAGGTTGTGGTAGTGGTAGAGGTAGATTTAGAGATAGAGGTTGTGGTAGAGGTAGAGGTAGATTTAGAGGTAGAGGTCAGGATAGACGTAGTAGAGATAGTGCTTGTGGTAGAGCTAGATTTAGAGATAGAGGTTGTGGTAGAGGTAGTGGTATATTTAGAAATAGAGGTCAGTATAGACGTAGTAGAGATAGAGGTTGAGTTCAGGATAGAGGTTGTGGTAGAGGTAGATTTAGAGATAGAGGTTGTGGTAGAGGTAGATTTAGAGATAGAGGTCAGGATAGACGTAGTAGAGATAGAGGTTGAGGTAGAGGTAGAGGTAGATTTAGAGATAGAGGTTGTGGTAGAGGTCAGGATAGACGTAGTAGAGATAGAGGTTGTGGTAGTGGTAGAGGTAGATTTAGAGATAGAGGTTGTGGTAGAGGTAGAGGTCAGGATAGACGTAGTAGAGGAAGAATACCTAGTATCCTGAGCTTAGCAGCGAACATCAAAGCGATGCCGACCGGAAGCCCAATGCAATAGTATGAGACCAGGTTAGACAGCGCAGCTATCTTCTGTTTTCCTGCTCCAACCAGGATACCTGAGCACACACACTACACACACACACAACTGGTTAGACTCACCAGTAGAGACAACTGTATGAATGGTGTAGGGACCCAGGTACTCACCGGTAGAGATAACTGTATGAATGGTGTAGGGACCCAGGTACTCACCAGTAGAGATAACTGTATGAATGGTGTAGGGACCCAGGTACTCACCAGTAGAGATAACTGTATGAATGGTGTATGGACCCAGGTACTCACCAGTAGAGATAACTGTATGAATGGTGTAGGGACCCAGGTACTCACCAGTAGAGATAACTGTATGAATGGTGTAGGGACCCAGGTACTCACCAGTAGAGATAACTGTATGAATGGTGTAGGGACCCAGGTACTCACCAGTAGAGATAACTGTATGAATGGTGTAGGGACCCAGGTACTCACCAGTAGAGGTACTCACCAGTAAAGGTACTCACCAGTAAAGGTACTCGCCAGTAGAGGTACTCACCAGTAAAGGTACTCACCAGTAAAGGTACTCACCAGTAGAGGTACTCACCATTAAAGGTACTCACCAGTAAAGGTACTCACCAGTAGAGCATCAAAGAACTGTATGAAGGTGTAGAGCCCCAGGTTCACTGACACGTTGTCCACTATGGCTCTGGAGAGGACAGGACAGGACTCAGGAGGGGGACTATTAACTACTGAGAGATCACTTAGGTCCTGTCTGTCTACACTTGACACTTACATGCAACTTCAGCTATCAGAACATAAAGATCACATTTAAAAGACGGGTCAAAAGTCCCTTTGTGGTCTGATTGTGTTCAGATCTGCAGACCACTTCAGAAGCTGGTTAGGGATGCATTGTGTGCAGATTTCTTCTCAGACTGGACACAATCAGAGTACCAAAAGCTCATCAGCACTCCTCCCACAAGTCTACTGCCTATTATCTATCCTGTTGTCTAGTCACTTTACCCCCACCTACAGTCTACTGCTGTTACTGTCTATTATCTATCCTTTACCCCTACCTACAGTCTACTGTCTATTATCTATCCTGTTGTCTAGTCACTTTACCCCCACCTACAGTCTACTGCTGTTACTGTCTATTATCTATCCTTTACCCCTACCTACAGTATACTGCTGCTCTGCTGTTACTGTCTGTTATCTATCCTTTACCCCCACCTACAGTCTACTGCTGTTACTGTCTATTATCTATCCTGTTGTCTAGTCACTTTACCCCCACCTACAGTCTACTGCTGTTACTGTCTATTATCTATCATTTACCCCTACCTATAGTATACTGCTGTTACTGTCTATTATCTATCCTTTACCCCTACCTACAGTATACTGCTGTTACTGTCTATTATCTATCCTTTACCCCTACCTACAGTATACTGCTGCTCTGCTGTTACTGTCTGTTATCTATCCTTTACCCCCACCTACAGTCTACTGCTGTTACTGTCTATTATATATCCTTTACCCCTACCTACAGTATACTGCTGTTACTGTCTATTATATATCCTTTACCCCTACCTACAGTCTACTGCTGTTACTGTCTATTATCTATCCTTTACCCCTACCTACAGTATACTGCTGTTACTGTCTATTATCTATCCTTTACCTCTACCTACAGTATACTGCTGTTACTGTCTATTATCTATCCTTTACCCCTACCTACAGTATACTGCTGTTACTGTCTATTATCTATCCTTTACCCTCACCTACAGTATACTGCTGTTACTGTCTATTATCTATCCTTTACCCCTACCTACAGTATACTGCTGTTACTGTCTATTATCTATCCTTTACCCCTACCTACAGTATACTGCTGTTACTGTCTATTATATATCCTTTACCCCTACCTACAGTCTACTGCTGTTACTGTCTATTATCTATCCTTTACCCCTACCTACAGTATACTGCTGTTACTGTCTGTTATCTATCCTTGACCCCTACCTACAGTATACTGCTATTACTGTCTATTATATATCCTTTACTTCTACCTACAGTATACTGCTGTTACTGTCTATCCTTTACCCCTACCTACATTATACTGCTGTTACTGTCTATTATCTATCCTTTACCCCTACCTACAGTATACTGCTGCTCTGCTGTTACTGTCTGTTATCTATCCTTTACCCCCACCTACAGTCTACTGCTGTTACTGTCTATTATATATCCTTTACCCCTACCTACAGTCTACTGCTGTTACTGTCTATTATCTATCCTTTACCCCTACCTACAGTATACTGCTGTTACTGTCTATTATCTATCCTTTACCCCTACCTACAGTATACTGCTGTTGCTGTCTATTATCTATCCTTTACCCCTACCTACAGTATACTGCTGTTACTGTCTATTATCTATCATTTACCCCCTACCTACAGTATACTAATGTTACTGTCTATTATCTATCTTTTACCCCTACCTACAGTATACTGCTGTTACTGTCTATTATCTATCCTTTACCCCTACCTACAGTATACTGCTGTTGCTGTCTATTATCTATCCTTTACCCCTACCTACAGTATACTGCTGTTACTGTCTATTATCTATCATTTACCCCTACCTACAGTATACTGCTGTTACTGTCTATTATCTATCATTTACCCCTACCTACAGTATACTGCTGTTACTGTCTATTATCTATCCTTTACCCCTACCTACAGTATACTGCTGTTACTGTCTATTATCTATCCTTTACCCCTACCTACAGTATACTGCTGTTACTGTCTATTATCTATCCTTTACCCCTACCTACAGTATACTGCTGTTACTGTCTATTATCTATCCTTTACCCCTACCTACAGTATACTGCTGTTACTGTCTATTATCTATCATTTACCCCTACCTACAGTATACTCCTGTTACTGTCTATTATCTATCCTTTACCCCTACCTACAGTATACTCCTGTTACTGTCTATTATCTATCCTTTACCCCTACCTACAGTATACTGCTGTTACTGTCTATTATCTATCCTTTACCCCTACCTACAGTATACTGCTGTTACTGTCTATTATCTATCCTTTACCCCTACCTACAGTATACTGCTGTTGCTGTCTATTATCTATCCTTTACCCCTACCTACAGTATACTGCTGTTACTGTCTATTATCTATCCTTTACCCCTACCTACAGTATACTGCTGTTACTGTCTATTATCTATCCTTTACCCCTACCTACAGTATACTGCTGTTACTGTCTATTATCTATCCTTTATCCCTACCTACAGTATACTGCTGTTACTGTCTATTATCTATCCTTTATCCCTACCTACAGTATACTGCTGTTACTGTCTATTATCTATCCTTTACCCCTACCTACAGTATACTGCTGTTACTGTCTATTATCTATCCTTTATCCCTACCTACAGTATACTGCTGTTACTGTCTATTATCTATCCTTTATCCCTGCCGATATGTGCGTATCTCCATTACCCTGTAGACCTTCACATCCACATATTCCTCATGCCACTATTTACATATTATTTTCTCTCTCTCTGCATTGTTGGGAAGGGCTGTAAGCACTTCACTGTATGTTTACACCTGTTATTTATCAATCATGTGATTAATAACATTTGATTTGAAAATAATATAATCTCTCAATTTTTTGGTGTATACATAATATGTGCTATGTACATGAATTCTATATTCATTACAATACTTTTTACTCGTCTACTCACAAGGGTTTCAATCATTTCAGACCACACTGGTCTATTAATAATAAATGATATATTGTCTAACACTCACTGATCTGAGGTGAAGATGTAGCCTAACACATGCCTGGAGTTACCGATGGCAATACCCTGGAACACAGCCAGCACTCCTGCACCACAAACAACACAAACTATATTAATAATATATACAACAATATATTAAACAATATACAGTACCAGTCAAAGGTTTGGACACACTTTCAAAGTTTTTTTAAATTTATTTTTTTACTATTTTCCACATTGTGGAATATAAGTGAAGACATGAAATAACACATATGAAATCATTTTGTAACCAAAACAGTGTTAAACAAATCAAAATATATTTTTAGATTTTAGATTCTTCAAAGTAGCCACCCTTTGCCTTGATGACAGCTTTGCACACTCTTTGCATTCTCTCAACCAGCTTCATGAGGTAGTCACTTGGAATGCATTTCAATTCACAGGTGCTAAAAGTTAATATGTGCAATTTCTTTACTTCTTAAAACTTCTTGGTGACAGGGGGGCAGTATTGAGTAGCTTGGATGAATAAGGTGCCCAGAGTAAACTGCCTGCTACTCTGTGCCAGATGCGAATATATGCATATTATTAGTAGTATTCGATAGAAAACACTCTGCAGTTTCTAAAACTGTTTGAATGATATCTGTGAGTATAACAGAACTCATATAGCAGGCGAAAACCTGAGACAAATCCAACCAGGAAGTGGGAAATCTGAGGTTTGTAGTTTCATTTAAGTATGCTGTGTCTATGGGGCCAGATTGCACTTCCCAAGGCTTGCAGCAGATGTCAACAGTCTTTAGAAAGTTGTTTGAGGCTTCTATTGTGGAAGGTGGTCGAATAAGAGCTGTTTCAACAAGTGGACTAGGCTGTGGCCAATCAGTTGTTTACTGCGCGGTCACATGGGCACACCGTTCCTTTTTCCTCTGTAATGAATACGCTATGGTCCGGATGGAATATTATTGAAGATTTATTATAAAACGACCCTAAGGATTGATTGTAAACATCGTTTGACATGTTTCTACAAACTGTAACGGAGATCTTTTGACTTTTCGTCTGGAGTTTGTGCTCACGCATTCTGCCTTTGGAATAGTGAACTAAATGCACGAACAAAACGGAGGTATTTGGACATAAATATGGTCGTAATCGAACAAAACAAACATTTCTTGCAGGAGTCCTGGGAGTGCATTCCGACGAAGATCAGCAAAGGTAAGTGAAGATTTATAATGCTATTTATGACTTTTGTTGACTCCACAATTTGGCAGGTAACTGTATGGCTTGCTTTTGTGGCTGAACGCTGTTCTCAGATTATTGAACATTGTGCTTTTGCCGTAGCGGTTGCATTAAGAACAAGTTTATCTTTAATTCTATGTAAAACATGTATCTTTCATCAAAGTTTATGATGAGTATTTTTGTTATTTGATGTGGCTCTCTGCAATTTCTCCGGATGTTTTTGGAGGCATTTCTGAACATGGCGCCAATGTAAACTGAGGTTTTTTGGATATAAATATGAACTTGATCGAACAAAACGTACATGTATTGTGTAACATTGAGTCCTGGGAGTGTCATCTGATGAAGATTGTCAGAGGTTAGTGATTCATTTAATCTATATTTCTGCTTTTTGTGACACCTCTCTTTGATTGGAAAATGGCTGAATGCTTTCTGTGACTAGTTGCTGACCTAACAATATGTTCTGCTTTCGCCGAAAAGCCTTTTTGAAATCGGACACTGTGGTTGGATTAACGAGAAGTTTATCTTCAAAATGGTGTAAAATACTTGTATGTTTAAGGAATTTTAATTATGACATTTCTGTTGTTTTGAATTTGGCTCTTTCCTGCACTTTCACTGGCTGTTGGCGAGGTGGGACGCTAGCATCCCGAACGATCCCAGAGAGGTTAATGTATTTGAGCCAATCAGTTGTGTTGTGACAAGGTAGAGGTGGTATACAGAAGATAGCTCTATTTGATAAAAGACAAATTCCATATCCTGGCAAGAACAGCTCAAATAAGCAAAGAGAAACGACAGTCCATCATTACTTTAAGACATGGTCAGTCAACACAAAAACTGTTTTGTGCTGGGGACAATACAAGGCCACTTTAAAATGTGCAGTTTTGTCACACAAGACATTGCCACAGATGTCTCCAGATTTGAGAGAGCGTGCAGTTGGCATACTGACTGCAGGAATGTCTGGCTGTTGCCAGAGAATTAAACGTTAACTTCACTACCATAAGCCGCTTCCAAAGTTGTTTTAGAGAGGTTCTTAGTATGTCCATGTTTCAGCATGATACATGTCACAAGGATCTGGACACAATTCCTGGAAGCTGAAAATGTCCCAGTTCTTCCATGGTCTGCATACTGAGCAGACATCTCTTTGAGCATGTTTGGAATGCTCTGGATCAACGGGTATACGACAGCGTGTTCCAGTTCCCGCCAATATTTGCTTCTAACAGTGTCAAGAATTACAACAGGTCATGGTAGAAATCATTTTAGTTACTCAGCTCTGTGGTCCTGGGATTCTCTCCTGAACATGTTGAAGTTTAAGCACTTGATGGATGTAAATATCATAGAAGAGTGTCTTTAGGGCAGCTGTTTTTAAGTCATGACATTCGTGTGTTTTTAACGTAATATGTAATTGTTGTACTATATGTGTGTCTATAGTTTTGTTTAATGTTGTGTTAGTAAAGTATGTAAATTGTTTTGTCTGAAACTTTGTTCCCCCTGCTGCTTTTGGACCAGGTCTCTCTTGAAAAAGAGATGAGAAAAAACTAAATAAATTAAAGGTAATTTAAAAAAATTATATCCAGCAAATTAACAATATAATGCTAAGCATGGATTTACCTGAGAGCACCAGGGCTACTTTGCAGGTGAGTAGAGCCCTGGAGGTGTCTCCTGCTCCCAGAGCGTTCCCCACCCGTACACAGGCAGCGGCATGGACACCTAGAGGGAACTGGACAAGGATCCCACAGTTAGTTACCACACAGGCAAGGACCCCACAGTTAGTTACCACACAGGCATGGACCCCACAGTTAGTTACCACACAGGTTGTCACATGGACACCTAGAGGGAACTGGACAAGGACCCCACAGTTAGTTACCACACAGGCATCGGCATGGACACCTAGAGGGAACTGGACAAGGACCCCACTGTTGCTCTAGAGACATAGGGCTTGTTTTAATGGTAAAACAAAAGCAACCGAATGAAGTCGAGTGAAGATTATCTGCAATAGACAGAAGTAGGACACTGATGTGGTTTTCCATTGGAAAGGCTCAGTGCAACATGGCAGTGTTTAGAAAAGTTGATGAAAAACACAACATATCAATTAGTGAGTGGAACCAGGTTTCCATCCAACCATTTTCTGCGAGTACAATACATGCGTGGTGACGGCTCAACGCTGCCTTCAGCATTGCCCATCCCTGGTGTATACTATCCCTGGTGCATAATATCCCTGGTGCATAATATCCCTGGTGTATAATATCCCTGGTGTATACTATCCCTGGTGTATACTATCCCTGGTGTATACTATCCCTGGTGTATACTATGCCTGGTGTATACTATCCCTGGTGTATACTATCCCTGGTGTATACTATCCCTGGTGTATACTATCCCTGGTGTATACTATGCCTGGTGTATACTATCCCTGGTGTATACTATCCCTGGTGTATACTATCCCTGGTGTATACTATCCCTGGTGTATACTATCCCTGGTGTATCCCTGGTGTATACTATCCCTGGTGTATACTATCCCTGGTGTATCCCTGGTGTATATTATCCCTGGTGTATACTATCCCTGGTGTATCCCTGGTGTATACTATCCCTGGTGTATACGATCCCTGGTGTATCCCTGGTGTATCCCTGGTGTATCCCTGGTGTATACTATCCCTGGTGTATACTATCCCTGGTGTATCCCTGGTGTATACTATCCCTGGTGTATACGATCCCTGGTGTATCCCTGGTGTATCCCTGGTGTATACTATCCCTAGTGCATACTATCCCTGGTGTATAATATCCCTGGTGTATACTATCCCTGGTGTATACTATCCCTGGTGTATACTATCCCTGGTGCATAATATCCCTGGTGTATAATATACCTGGTGTATACTATCCCTGGTGTATACTATCCCTGGTGTATACTATCCCTGGTGTATCCCTGGTGTATACTATCCCTGGTGTATACTATCCCTGGTGTATACGATCCCTGGTGTATCCCTGGTGTATCCCTGGTGTATACTATCCCTAGTGTATACTATCCCTGGTGTATACTATCCCTGGTGTATACGATCCCTGGTGTATCCCTGGTGTATCCCTGGTGTATACTATCCCTAGTGCATACTATCCCTGCTGATTCACACTGAGACAGAAAGACAGTGGGAGGTGGGTGAATGGGGAGAAGGTGATCTTGAAGTTCAGAGTGAGGAAGGGGTGAGGAGAGTTATGGGGAAGAGGTAACTAGGTAGGTGTGTTTCTCACCATGTAGGTAATGGCTCCTATCTCCAACAGCACATGCTGTGCTGCAAGATCTACCTCTCCTAGCATACCTAGAGAGATAAACAAAAGAGAGAGAAAGAGAGCGAGAGAGCTAGTGAGCTAGAGAGATTGATGTGCACTACTAGAAAAAAAGGGTTATTTGGCTGTCCCTGTAGGATAACCCTTTGTGCTTCCAGGTAGAACCCTTTTAGATCCTTTGTGGAAAGGGTTCAACATGGAACTCAAAAGGGTTCTACCTGGAACCAAAAAGGGTTCTTCAAAAGGTTCTCCCACAGGGACGGCCGAAGAACCTTTTTAGATTCCAGATAGAACCCTTTTAGATTCTATGGTGTGGGGAGAGAGCAGCCTGATGACTAGAAATAGACCTGATGGTAATAGCGCGTCTTTTTAAAGTCTTCCCCAAACCATAGCCCTAACCTTAACCACTCAGAATGAATGCCTAAGCTGTTGTTTCTGTTTTAACCTTGTAACCATGGAGAATTAACCCTTTAACCATGGAGAATTAACCCTGTAACCACACGGAATTAACCCTGTGACCATGGAGAATTAACCCTGTAACCACACGGAATTAACCCTGTAACCACACGGAATTAACCCTGTGACACACACACACACACACACACACACACACTGACCAGCGAGGAAGCCTCCTATCTCCCAGACCCACCACTCGAAGCAGACCATCAGGGTACTGGGGATGGCCAGCTGCATGTAGGAACCCCACTCCTGGAGGGCCTCACTGGACCAGCCTGGAGGAGCACCCACACATCAGTCATCGCGAAATACGTATCTATAGACATCCATAACCACATATGGCCAGCAGGGGGAGGGACAGAGAGTATGTTTCTGACCTGCCCAGGTGTTCTTGTGGAGGCCTCTCCAACAGATATATAAGTAGAGGAGCAGACTGATGGTGATCTGAGACAGGCTGTTTGCTATAGCAGAGCCTCTACACAACACAACAACACAGGCACAGGATCAATAAACACACACACACACACACACACTCAGAAATTATAACACACAACAACACATTTACAGTAATTGAGAGGAGGAAGGGGAGAGAAGGAGGAGGAAATGAGAAGGAGGAGGAGGGTGAGAGAAGGAGGGGAGAGAAGGAAGAGGGGAGTGAAGGAGGGGAGCAAGAGAAGGAGGAGGGGAGGGAGAGAAGGGGGATAGGAGGAAGAGAAGGAGGAGAGGAGGAAGAGAAGGAAGAGGGGAGTGAAGGAGGGGAGCAAGAGAAGGAGGAGGGGAGGAAGAGAAGGGGGATAGGAGGAAGAGAAGGAGGATAGGAGGAAGAGAAGGAGGAGAGGAAGAGAAGGAAGAGGGGAGTGAAGGAGGATGGGAGGAAGAGAAGGAGGAGGGGGGGAAGAGAAGGAGGAGAGGATGAAGAGGAGGATAGGAGGAAGAGAAGGAAGAGAAGGAGGAGGGGAAGAAGAGAAGGGGGAGAGGAGGAAGAAAAGGAGGAGGGGATGAATAGAAGGAGGAGGGGGGAATAGAAGGAGGAGGCGAGGAAGAGAAGGAGGAAGGGGAGGAAGAGAAGGAAGAGGGAAGTGAAGGAGAAGGGGAGGAAGAGAAGGAGGAGAGGATGAAGAGAAGGAGGATAGGAGGAAGAGAAGGAGGAGAGGAAGAGAATGAGAAGGAGAGGAAGAGAAGGAAGAGAAGGAGGAGGGGAAGAAGAGAAGGGGAGGGGAGGAAGAAAAGGAGGAGGGGAGGAATAGAAGGAGGAGGGGAGAGGAGAAGTGGAGGAAGAGAAGGAGGAGGGGAGAGAAGGAGGAAGAGGGGAAGAGAAGGAGGAGAGGAAGAGAAGTAAGAGGAGAGAAGGAGGAGAGGGAAAGGCGGAGGAAAAGAGAATAGAGGAGGAGTAGAGAGAGAGAAGGGAGAGAGAGGATAGGAGCAGGAGAGGATAGGTGCAGGAGAGGAAGAAGAGGATAGGAGCAGGAGAGGAAGAAGAGGATAGGAGCAGGAGGGGATAGGAGCAGGAGAGGAAGAAGAGGATAGGAGCAGGAGAGGAAGAAGAGGATAGGAGCAGGAGAGGATAGGAGCAGGAGAGGAAGAAGAGGATAGGAGCAAGAGAGGATAGGTGCAGGAGAGGAAGAAGAGGATAGGAGCAGGAGAGGATAGGAGCAGGAAAGGAAGAAGAGGATAAGAGCAGGAGAGGAAGAAGAGGATAGGAGCAGTAGAGGATAGGAGCAGGAGAGGAAGAAGAGGATAGGAGCAGGAGAGGATAGGAGCAGGAGAGGATAGGAGCAGTAGAGGAAGAAGAGGATAGGAGCAGAAGATGATAGGAGCAGGAGAGGAAGAAGAGGATAGGAGCAGTAGAGGAAGAAGAGGATAGGAGCAGAAGATGATAGGAGCAGGAGAGGAAGAAGAGCATAGGAGCAGTAGAGGATAGGAGCAGGAGAGGAAGAAGAGGATAGGAGCAGAAGAGGATAGGAGCAGGAGAGGATAGGAGCAGTAGAGGATATGAGCAGTAGAGGATAAGAGCAGGAGAGGAAGGAGAGGATAGGAGCAGGAGAGGATAGGAGCAGGAGAGGAAGAAGAGGATAGGAGCAGGAGAGGATAGGAGCAGGAGAGGATAGGAGCAGGAGAGGATAGGAGCAGGAGAGGAAGAAGAGGATGGCAGCAGGAGAGGATAGGAGCAGAAGAGGATAGGAGCAGGAGAGGAAGACGAGGATAGGAGCAGGAGAGGAAGAAGAGGATAGGAGCAGGAGAGGATAGGAGCAGGAGAGGAAGGAGAGGATAGGAGCAGTAGAGGTTAGGAGCAGAAGAGGATAGGAGCAGGAGAGGAAGAAGAGGATAGGAGCAGGAGAGAAAGAAGAGGATAGGAGCAGGAGAGGATAGGAGCAGGAGAGGATAGGATCAAGAGAGGATAGGAGCAGGAGAGGAAGAAGAGGAAAGGAGCAGGAGAGGATAGGAGCAGAAGAGGATAGGAGCAGGAGAGGAAGAAGAGGATAGGAGCAGGAGAGGATAGGAGCAGGAGAGGAAGGAGAGGATAGGAGCAGTAGGGGATAGGAGCAGAAGAGGATAGGAGCAGGAGAGGAAGGAGAGGATAGGAGCAGGAGAGGAAGGAGAGGATAGGAGCAGGAGAGGAAGCTATTGCAGTACATGACTCCCATCTCCAGGCTGAAGAGCAGGATGTAGTTCACAGCCAGGTTAATGAGGTTAGCTGCTGCTGCTGTGTACATCTGAGGTAGGATGATCCCCTGGGAGACACAGTTAAATCAAATCCATTTGTATTTGTCACATGCGCTGAATACAACAGCTGTAGAACTTACAGTGAAATGCTAACTTACAAGCTCTTTAACCAACAATGCAGTTTAAAGAAAAATAAGGCGGGACAATGCAAATAGTCCAGGTAGCCATTTGATTAGCTTTTCAGGAGTCTTATGGTTTGTAGGTAGAAGCTGTTAAGAAGCCTTTTGGACCTAGACTTGGTACTCTGGTACCGCTTGCCATGCGGTAGCAGAGAGAACAGTCTATGACTGGGGTGGCTGGAGTCTTTGACAATTTTTTGGGCCTTCCTCTGACACCGATATAGACGTCCTGGATGGCAGGAAGCTTGTCCCCAGTGATGTACTGGGCCGTACGCATTACCCTGTTTAGTGCCTTGCGGTCGGAGACCGAGCAGTTTCCATACCAGGCAGTGATGCAACCAGTCAGGATGCTCTCGATGGTGCAGCTGTAGAACCCATGCCAAATCCGATCAGTCACCTGAGGGGGAAGAGGCTTTATTGTTCCCTCTTCATGACTGTATTGGTGTGTTTGGACCATGATAGTTTGTTGGTAATGTGGACACCAGGGAACTTGAAGCTCTCAACCTGCTCCACTGCAGGAGGGGACTGAGCAGGCCCCTGTGTTGAGGATCAGCGTAGCAGATGTGTCGTTACCTAACCTTACCACCCGGGGGCGGGCCAGTCGCCAGTCGGGTAGTCCACGATCCAGTTGCAGAGGGAAGTGCTTAGTCCCAGGGTCCTAAGCTTAGTGATGAGTATGGCTCTGTCTAGTATGGTGTTGAATGCTGAGCTGTAATCAATGAATAGCATTCTCACATAGGTTTCCTTTTGTCCAGGTTGGAAACGGCAGTGTTGAGTGTAACAGAGATTGCATAATCTGTGGATCTGTTGGGGCGGTATTCAAATTGGAGTGGGTCTTGGTGTTTCTGGGATAATGGTTTTTGATGTGAGCCATGACCGGCCTTTCAAAGCACTTCATGGCTACAGACGTGAGTGCTACGGGTCGCTAGTCATTTAGGCAGGTTACATTAGTGTTCTTGGGCACAGAGACTATGGTGGTCTTCTTGAAACATGTTGGTATTACAGACTCATTCAGGGACAGGTTGAAAATGTCAATGAAGACACTTGCCAATTGGTCAGCGCATGTTTGGACTACACGTCCTGGTAATCCGTCTGGCCCAGAGGCCTTGTGAATGTTGACCTGTTTATTAAAGTGTTTGGACTACACGTCCTGGTAATCCGTCTGGCCCAGTGGCCTTGTGAATGTTGACCTGTTTATTAAAGGTCTTACTGACATCGGCTACAGAAAGCCTGATCACACAGTCGTCCGGAACAGCTGATGCTCTCATGCATGCTTCAGTGTTGCTTGCCTCGAAGCGAGCATAGAAGTAATTTAGCTCATCTGGTAGGCTGTTGTAGCTGGGCAGCTCACGGCTGTGCTTCCCGTTGTAGTCTGTAATAGTTTGCAAGCCCTGCCACATAAGACGAGTTTTGGAGTCGGTGTAGTGTGATTCAGTCTTAGTCTTGTATGGACACTTTGCCTGTTTAATGGTTCGTCGGAGGGCGTAGCAGGATTTATTTTAAGCTTCCCGCTCCTTGAAAGCTCTACCCCTTAGCACAGTGCAGATGTGCCTGTAGTTCATGACTTCTGGTTGTTGTATGTATGTGTGGTCACTTTTGGGAGCAATGTCATCTATGCACTTATTGATGAAGCCAGTGACTGTTGTGGTGTACTCCTCAATACCATTGGAAGAATCCCGGAACATATTCCAGTCTGTGCTAGCAAAACAGTCCTTATTTTAGCATCTGTGTCATCTGACCACTTCTGGTGCTTCCTGGTAATCTTCTTTAGTTTTTGTTTGTAAGCAGGATTCAGGAATATATAATTACTGTCATCCTCTGTTTGTGGTGTAAAGGTGGTATAGAGTTTTTTTCCCCTCTGGTTGCACATTTAACATGCTGGTAGAAATGAGGTAAAACAGATTTAAGCTTCCCTGCATTAAAGTCTCTGGCCTCTAGGAGCACCGCCTCTGGATGAGCGTTTTCCTGTTTGCTTATGGCGGAATACAGCTCATTGAGTGTGGTCTTAGTGTGGTCTACAACTTATCATGAGATACTCTACCTCAATAGAGTACCAGCTGTTGTTTACAAATATACACAGACCGCCAGCCCTTGTCTTACCAGAGGCAGCGAAAACCCCGGCGGCAGTTTGTTATCCATGTGGTCGTTTAGCCACGACTCAGTGAAACTGAAGATAGTTAACGTCCCGTCGGTAGGATATTCGTGACCGCAGCTCGTCCATTTTGTTATCCAACGATGGTACGTTGGGTAATAAGACTGATGGTAGAGGCAGATTACCCACTACTCACCATCGGATCCTTACAAGGCACCCTGACCAACGTCCCCGATAAATCCGTCTCTCCTTCATGAGAATGAAAGGGATTTGGGCCTTGTAGGGTGTCTGAAGTAGATCCTTTGCGTCCAATTCATTAAAGAAAACATCTTTGTCTAGTACGAGGTGAGTAATCGCTGTTTGGATATCCAGAAACTCTTTCGGTCAAGCTCTTTTCGGTAGCAGTAACATTATGGACTAAATAAGTTACAAATAATAAAAAAGCACACAGACACACACACACACACACACACACACACACACACACACACACACACACACACACACACACACACACACACACACAATACCTGGTTCTGTAGGTAAGCTGTTTGCAACTGGTGCAGGAACATAGCCTGTGAAAGGAGGAGAGGGGTGGAAGAGTAACGATGTCAGTCGTTTAGAATTATCCAGACAAAGCAGTCAGACCCCAGACGGAGAACTCAGACCCCAGACGGATCAGTCAGACCCCAGAAGGAACACTCAGACCCCAGACGGAGAACTCAGACCCCAGACGGATCAGTCAGACCCCAGACGGAGAACTCAGACCCCAGACGGATCAGTCAGACTCCAGACAGAACAATCAGACCCCAGACGGATCACTCAGACCCCAGACGGATCACTCAGACCCCAGATGGATCAGTCAGACCCCAGAAGGAACACTCAGACACCAGACAGATCAGTCAGACCCCAGAAGGAACACTCAGACCCCAGACGGAACACTCAGACCCCAGACGGAACACTCAGACCCCAGACGGACCACTCAGAACCAAGAGGGAACACTCAGACCCCAGACGGAACACTCAGAACCCAGAGGGAACACTCAGACCCCAGAGGGAACACTCAGACCCCAGAGGGAACACTCAGACCCCAGACAGATCAGTCAGACTTCAGAGGGAACACTCAGACCCCAGACGGAACACTCAGACCCCAGACGGAACTCTCAGACCCCAGACAGAACACTCAGACCCCAGACGGATCAGTCGGACCCCAGAAGGAACACTCAGACCCCAGACGGAATACTCAGAGCCCAGATGGAAAACTCAGACCCCAGATGGATTAGTCAGACCCCAGACGGAACACTCAGACCCCAGACGGAGTCCCCACCCAGGCTCTACCTAGATTGTCTTCAGGACCCAACCAGGCCCTATCTCACTCCTCTGTCCCCAGCCTGGCTCTATCTAAACATTCCTCTGTCACCAGCCAGGCTCTATCCAAACATTCCTTTGTCACCAGCCAGGCTCTATCTAAACATTCCTTTGTCACCAGCCAGGCTCTATCTAGACATTCCTCTGTCACCAGCCAGGCTCTATCCAAACATTCCTTTGTCACCAGCCAGGCTCTATATAAACATTCCTTTGTCACCAGCCAGGCTCTATCTAAACATTCCTTTGTCACCAGCCAGGCTCTATCTAAACATTCCTCTGTCACCAGCCAGGCTCTATCTAAACATTCCTCTGTCACCAGCCAGGCTCTATCTAGACATTCCTCTGTCACCAGCCAGGCTCTATCCAAACATTCCTTTGTCACCAGCCAGGCTCTATCTAAACATTCCTTTGTCACCAGCCAGGCTCTATCTAAACATTCCTTTGTCACCAGCCAGGCTCTATCTAAACATTCCTTTATCACCAGCCAGGCTCTATCTAAACATTCCTCTGTCACCAGCCAGGCTCTATCTAAACATTCCTCTGTCACCAGCCAGGCTCTATCTAGACATTCCTCTGTCACCAGCCAGGCTCTATCCAAACATTCCTTTGTCACCAGCCAGGCTCTATCTAAACATTCCTTTGTCACCAGCCAGGCTCTATCTAAACATTCCTCTGTCACCAGCCAGGCTCTATCTAAACATTCCTTTGTCACCAGCCAGGCTCTATCTAAACATTCCTCTGTCACCAGCCAGGCTCTATCTAAACATTCCTCTGTCACCAGCCAGGCTCTATCTAAACATTCCTCTGTCACCAGCCAGGCTCTATCTAAACATTCCTCTGTCACCAGCCAGGCTCTATCTAAACATTCCTCTGTCACCAGCCAGGCTCTATCTAAACATTCCTCTGTCACCAGCCAGGCTCTATCTAAAGATTCCTCTGTCACCAGCCAGGCTCTATCTAAAGATTCCTCTGTCACCAGCCAGGCTCTATCTAAACATTCCTCTGTCACCAGCCAGGCTCTATCTAAACATTCCTCTGTCACCAGCCAGGCTCTATCTAAACATTCCTCTGTCACCAGCCAGGCTCTATCTAAACATTCCTCTGTCACCAGCCAGGCTCTATCTAAACATTCCTCTGTCACCAGCCAGGCTCTATCTAGACTATCTTCTGTCACCAGCCAGGCTCTATCTAGACTATCTTCTGTCACCACCATTGCTTTATCTAGACTGTCTTTTGTCCACACCTTTGCTCTAGCCCCACCCAGATCTATCTCAGTCCTCTGTCCCCACCCCAGCTCTGTCTAGACTGTCCTCTGTCCCCACCCCAGATCTGAGTGGCTTGCCAAAGTATTCACACACCCCCCCCGCCCCCCCCCCTACCACTTGGCATTTTTCCTATTTTGTTGACTTACAACCTGGAATGAAAATATATTTTGGGGGTTTTTGTATCATTTGATTTACACAACATGCCTAGTACTTTGAAGATGCATTTGTTTTTAATTGTGAAACAAATAAGAAATAAGACAAAAAACTGAAAACTTGAGTGCTAACTATTCACCCCCCCAAAGTCAATACTTGGTAGAGACACCTTTTGCAGCAATTACAGCTGCAAGTCTCTTGGGGTATGTCTCTATAAGCTTGGCACATCTAGCCACTGGGATTTTTGCCCATTCTTCAAGGCAAAACTGCTCCAGCTCCTTCAAGTTGGATGGGTTCTGCTGGTGTTCAGCAATCTTTAAATCATACCACAGATTCTCAACTGGATTGAGGTCTGGGCTTTAACTAGGGCATTCCAAGACATTTAAATGAAATGCCGTTTTCCTTGATGGACAAAAAACTCACGTTTAGTCTCATCTGACCAGAGAACCTTGTTCCATATGTTTGGGGAGTCTCCCACCTGCTTTTTGGCGAACACCAAACGTGTTTGCTTATTTTTTTCTGTAAGCAATGTCTTTTTTCTGGCCACTCTTCTGTAAAGCCCAGCTCTGTGGAGTGTACGGCTTAAAGTGGTCCTATGGACAGATACTCCAATCTCCGCTGTGGATCTTTGCAGCTCCTTCAGGGTTATCTTTGGTATCTTTCTTGCCTCTCTGATGAATGCCCTCCTTGCCTGGTCCCTGAGTTTTGGTGGGCGGCCGTCTCTTGGCAGGTTTGTTGATGTGCCATATTCTTTCCATTTTTTAATAATAGATTTAATGGTGCTCCGTGGGATGTTCAAAGATTCTGCTATTTTTTTAACCCAACCCTCATCTGTACTTCTCCACAACTTTGTCCCTGACCTGTTTGGAGAGCTCCTTGTTCTTCATGGTGCCGCTTGCTGAGTGGTGGGGCCTTTCAGAACAGGTGTATATATATATACACTGAGATCATGTGACAGATCATGTGACACTTAAATAAAGTCCACCTGTGTGCAATCTAACTAATAATGTGACTTCTGAGGGTAATTGGTTACACCAGATCTAATTTAGGGGCTTCCTAGTAAAGGGGGTGAAAACAGATGCCCCACTTTTCCTTTTATTGTTTTATTTTTTTAAACGGGTTATTTTTCCCATTTCACTTCACCAGATTAAACTATTTTGTGTCCAAATAAAAGTCCATTTAATTTACAGGGTAATGCAACAAAATATAAAGAACGCCAAGGGGGATGAATACTTTTGCAAGGCACTGTAGACTGTCCTCTGTCCCCACTTATATCTAGACTGTCTTCTGTCCCCACTTATATCTAGACTGTCCTCTGTCCCCACCCCAGCTCTATCTAGACTGTCCTCTGTCCCCACTTATATCTAGACTGTCCTCTATCCCCACTTATATCTAAAATGTCCTCTGTCCCCACCCAGGTTCTATCAAGTCTGTCCTCCGTCCCCACCCAGGCTCTATCTCAGTCCTTTGTCCTCAACCAGGCTCTATCTAGACTATCTCAGTCGTATGTCCCCATGTAAGCTCTATTTAGACTGTCCACAACCAGGCTGTGTCTAGACTGTCCTATGTCCCCGTTCAGGCTTTATCTCAGTCCTCTGTCCCCACTCAGGCTCTATCTCAGTCCTCTGGTTGGAGACAGTGTTACTCACAGGAACAGCAGGCAGGTAAAGCATCACATAAAGTTGGGCGATCCTGACGAGGAGAGAACAGAACAAACGGTCAGTTACATACCAATGTGTGTGTCTGTGTCTGTGTGTATGTGTGTGTGTGTCTGTGTGCGTGTGTCTGTGTGTATGTGTGTGTAAATGTGTTTGTGTGTATCTGTGTGTTTCCCACCGGGCCACCTCCTGCTCCTGATTCATGGCTAGTAGGATGTTTTGGGCGTTGATGAGGAGGCCCCAGCAGGGCAGACAGAGCAGCAGCAGGATCAACACTGCTCTCTGCAGGATCACCCCCACACGGTGCAGGTTACTGCTGCCAAATGTCTATACACACACACACACACACACACACACACACACACACACACACACACACACACACACACACACACACACACACACACACACACACACAGACAGACACAGTGTTTGTTGAACTGGATTGCCGTCTCCATAGTAGTGGATTAATGGTGACTGGAGCAACACTAAGAGGAATCAAGGTAAGACCCAGACGCAGAAAATGTCGAAGTAACAATAGTTTGATAATCCAAAAGGGGCAGACAGGTCAAGGCAGGCAGGGGTCAGTAAACCAGAGGTACCGGACGGAGGTCAATAATCCTGAGTTGGGACAAAGGGGCAGGTTGGCAGGCAGAATCAGGGTCAGGGGCAGGGAGAGTGGTCAGGCAGGTGGGCTCAGAGTCAGGACAGGCCAAAACCAGGAGGGGGAGAAAAAGAGAGACTAGGAAAAGCAGGAGCTGAGAACAAAAACGCTGGTTGAATTGACAAACAAAATGAACTGACAATGGACAAACAGAGAACACAGGTATAAATACACAGGGGATAATGGTGAAGATGGGCGACACCTGGAGGTGGGTGGAGACAATCACAAGGACAGGTGAGACAGATCAGGGTGTGTCACGTAGAGTAGGCCAGAAGGCTATACTGGAAAACCTAACTTCTATCACGTAAAGTAGGCCAGAAGGCTATACTGGAAAAACTAACCTCTATCAAAATAAAAAGATGGCAGAGCCGCAAATGTTCTTCTCTGCAAGGGTGTTTATTTACATAGTGATTCCCTGAACAAAAACAACAGTACTGCCATCAAACATATACCTTATGGGACAGCTAAAAACAATGCTGCCCCATCCACAGCTCAATCCACCATGCTTCTCTATGAACTGAAAGAGAGGCTCCATGTGTCGGGCTAGCCCCTCCCCTCAGAACAATTAACACTAATTAATCAAGCAATTACCTAGTCAAACCTACATTTTCCATTTAACTAATAATACTAAAGTATATACATCGCAACATGTTTATGAAACAATATCACAACATAACATTTACCAAATTACATCACTACTGACAGTGTCTTTCAAAATGCCCATTTACATGAATGAACCATTCGGGACAGGCACTTCAAAGTCAGCCCAGTTCCCTTAGCTCGGGTCCTTATCCAGCATACCCGGAAGCTACAGAGAGATAGAGAAAGGGGAACAGAACAAACAACGCGCTCATCCACAACATCGATAAGTATAATAAATATTGCTTTTATTAACATCTGCTAACCATGTGTATGTGACAAATACAATTTGATTTGATTATACAAACAGCTAGTTCTCCAGGATGTATTGGAGAACCTGTCGGATGAGGAGTACATGTTCTTGGGTGGAACGGGAGAAGATGAGGATGTCAAAGACGAACCGGTTCAACATGTTGCGGAAAACATAATTGACCAGAGCCTGGAATGCAGCAGGGGCATTGGAAGGCCAAATGGCATGACCAGATAATTGTAGTGACCGCTGGCCGTATTGAAAGCGGTCATCCACTCATCTCCTTCCACTCATATCCACACCAGGTGGTAGGCGTTCTGTAGATACACCTTAGAAAACACGGATGCCCCGTGGAGCGGCTCGAAGGCCAAGAAGATGAGTGGCAGTGAGTAGCGGTTCTTCACCATCATGTTGTTGAGACCCTGGTAGTCAATGCTCGGGCGAAGGGTCTTGTCCTTCTTTTCCACAAAGAAGAACCCTGCGCCGGTGGAAGAAGGACGACAAATTAATCCGAAGGGAGTCCCCAATGTAGTTCTCCATCGCCTTGGTCTCTGGTCCTGACAGAGAGTACAGTTGTCCCTGGGGCGGAGTCGTGCTAGGTAGAAGGTCAATCCCGCAGTTATAAGGTCTATGGGGCAAGAGCGAAGTGGCCCGGGCCTTGCTGAACACCTCCCAGAAGTCGTGGTACACAGCTGGAATGGTGAAGAGCTCCGGGGCACCTTCCAAGCTCCCAGGAAGACATCCTGGGGCAGGTTGTTCTGACTTCAGGCAGTGGGCGTGGCAGAGCGGGCTCCAGCTCATGATGGCACCAGTAGAAACTGGAACTGGATAGCCTCGCTGTGGTTCCCTGACACATGTAGATTGATGGTGGTGGTATTGTGGGTGACCCGGCCTATAGAGCGCCCGTCCAGCGCTCTAACGTCCATGGGAATGGAGAGGGGCTGAGTGGGGAAGGGTTGCATCCAAAAAGGTCTCGTTAGAGTCAATGAGAACGCGGAGAGATTTGGACCGGTCTCCCCACAGCAGAATGGCATGAAAAAGGGTGTGAGCAAGGGAATCAGGAACGTTCTCCATATGGCCCACCAGAGTACTCGCTCCCAGCGGTCTATTAAACCCTCCTGCTGTGTTCCGGTCGAATGGACCGATTTACAAGTTTTCTCTCTGAAAATGTAGTTAATTTAATTTGATTGTCATAAGGTTCCCTGACTTTGTCCACACAGAGCATCTGAACACACAAAATCCATTTGGATGATTTTCATTTTGGATGTTCTATTTAACTTTTGTACACGTGGTGTTAACGGTTAAAAATGACTGGTCATTAGAAAGTAATTGGTGAGACTACAAGTAGTGTATAAAATTGAGTTCAGGCACATGCCCATTCATCAGATGGACACACGTCCTCTCCCAGACACCCACATGCATGTGTGTTTGAACACACACACACACACACACACACACACCTCACTCCCCTTCTTGGCTTCCAAGGCAACCCCCACGGGAACCTTTCCCCAATAGAATCTTTCCCCCACGGAACCACACCTGTTGGCATTCTCACTAACAATCTCAATAGTGTTTCAATAATATATAGAACTTTTCTCGCCGCTCTGGAATATAAAAGCTTTTTTGAGGCCTTGCCCACAATTCATTCTGTGGCAGCACAATGACTAAACAATATGCTGTGTGTGAGGCTCTTGATCAGATCTTTGATCATGACACTGGTGAGGAGGAGAGAGTCCTTGTTAAACTTTGACACAAAGTAGTCTGTGATAAATAGCACAAAATGTTTCATCTGTCTTCGGCAGTCTTCGGGGCAGGTCGAGAAGCCTCGGGTTTTCTCGGCAACGAGACCTTTGGGAGCTTCTGGGAAGTCTCAGAGACAAGGTGGGATCCCTGGGCGTGCGAGAGAAATCCAATTTCCTCTAGCTCCGTCGTTCACGTAATCGCCCATCGATACGGATGGTCAGAGTGATGAGGAAATCGAGCTCCGTAGGTAACTCCCGGGCTGCACGCTCGTCCTTGACCTCCTCTGAGACGCCGTGCAGAAACATATTGAACAGTGCTTCTTGATTCCAAGCACTCTCCACTGCCAACGTGTATAAATCCACCACATAATCAGCTACACTTAGGGACTCCTGCCGAAGATGGATTAGCTTCTGGGTGGCCTCTCTACCGGAGAACGGGGCATCAAAAACCTTCTTCACTTTTCCCACAAACCCCTCCAGAATAACGCATATAGCCAGCTGTTGTTCCCCCACACGTCAGTAGCCCAGGTGAGAGCTCTCCCCGGCCATCAGCGTGAAGCTCGACGGAGGAGGTAAGGGCTGAAGCTCGACGACGAGGACACATTGAGCTAGGAACGCCCGACAGGTGCTCGGCTCTCCATTGAAGCGTTCAGGAGGAGGTAAGCGGAGGCTTCTGGGAAGGTGGAGTGACCGATGAGACGTTGCTGTGGAGCTGTAGGGTTACCACCGTGGTAGGCGGCCTCCCAGACAACCCATGGAATTGCTCTAGCAAACTGCCCGGTCATGGCGTTCAGACAACGTTTGGACCCCCTCCACAAGGACACGAAGCAATTCCTCGTGCCTACTGATGGTATCTCCCTGGGAGGAGATGGCGTTGCACTGCCCGGGTCTGCTGGGTCAGTCATGGCCAGTTCAGGAATCAAGGTAAGGTGCAGACATTTCGAATTAACAATGGTTTGATTATCCAACAGAGGCATGCAATAGACAGGTCAAGGCAGGCAGGGGTCAGTAAACCAAAGGTGGGGCAAAGGGAGGCAGGCAGAGTGGTCAGGCAGGCGGGCTCAGAGTCAGGACAGGCAAGGGTCAGGCAGGCGGGATCAGAGTCAGGACAGGCAGAGTGGTCAGGCAGGCGGGCTCAGAGTCAGGACAGGCAGAGTGGTCAGGCAGGCGGGCTCAGAGTCAGGACAGGCAGAGTGGTCAGGCAGGCGGGCTCAGAGTCAGGACAGGCAAGGGTCAAAACCAGGAGGGCGAGAAAAAGAGAGACTGGGAACAGCAGGAGCTGAGAATTAAACCGCTGGTTGACTTGACAAAACAAGATGAACTGGCAATGGACAAACAGAGAACACAGGTATAAATACACAGGGGATAATGGGGAAGATGGGTGATGCCTGGAAAAGGGGGTGGAGATAATCACAAGGACAGGTGAAACAGATCAAGGTGTGACACTAAAGGAACAACATCATTAAACAGTTAATACAACACACTGAGGATAACAGGCCTTTCAACCACACAAACTATATACACCTCTCTGACACACACACACACACACACACACACACACACACACAAACACACACACACGCACACACACACACACACAGGGAGAGAGGGTCTAACCCACACACAGAGGGTCTAACTCACACACAGAGGGTCTAACCCACACACAGAGAGCCTACCCCACACACAGAGGGCCTACCCCACATACAGAGGGCCTAACCCACACACAGAGGGCCTAACCCACACACAGAGAGCCTAACCCACACACAGAGGGCCTAACCCACACACAGAGGGCCTAACCCACACACAGAGGGCCTAACCCACACACAGAGGGCCTAACCCACACACAGAGGGCCTAACCTGAGAGACGAGTGTATCACAGGCCAGAGCCAGTCCGTAGCCCGTAGAGGTCGTGGTCACATTGATCACCTGACAGGAAGAACAACAACAAATATTACTATGAAGTCACAATATTATAGAGTCAGTCTGTCTGTATAACTGCAAAATGTTTTTTAAATGTTTTTTTTCAAATCTTTATTTATAATTTAAAATAATTCATGTCAGTCTAACATGCAACGTGTTTAAAGATCACACCAAATCTATCATGTGATTGGTTATACACGCCAGTCAGAGAACTAATAGTAGATAACTGTGGGTAATACCGCAGAGCCCAGTGCATATCCCGCCAGCTCTGCGTTGCCAAGGTGACCACAGAATATGGTGATGACAAACGGGAGCAAAAAGTTCAGGATCCGAGACACCAGCTGTAACAGACGAGCTTGCTCGCACGCACACAACACACACACAACACACAAACATGCACCAAGAGTGAGTTCTGTCCTGCGGCACCAATGGTATTTCATGTGAGGTTAACAGCGCAATCTCTGCCAAGACAAGTCTAAAACATGATCTCATGGAAACACTTAGGGGGAATAGGTCTAAACCATGATCTCATGGAAACACTTAGGGGGAATAGGTCTAAAACATGATCTCATGGTAACACTTAGGGGGAATAGGTCTAAAACATGATCTCATGGAAACACTTAGGGGGAATAGGTCTAAAACATGATCTCATGGTAACACTTAGGGGGAATAGGTCTAAAATATGATCTCATGGAAACACTTAGGGGGATCAGTCTAAAACATGATCTCATGGAAACAGGGGGAATAGGTCTAAAACATGATCTCATGGAAACACTTAGGGGGAATAGGTCTAAAATATGATCTCATGGTAACACTTAGGGGGAATAGGTCCAAAATATGATCTCATGGAAACACTTAGGGGGATCAGTCTAAAACATGATCTCATGGAAACACTTAGGGGGAATAGGTCTAAAACATGATCTCATGGAAACACTTAGGGGGAATAGGTCTAAAACATGATCTCATGGTAACATTTAGGGGGAATAGGTCTAAAACATGATCTCATGGTAACATTTAGGGGGAATAGGTCTAAAACATGATCTCATGGAAACACTTAGGGGGAATAGGTCTAAAACATGATCTCATGGAAACACTTAGGGGGAATAGGTCTAAAACATGTTCTCATGGTAACACTTAGGGGTCTTATGACTGGTTTTATAAAGGGGCTATTACTGGTTTTATAAAGGGGCTATGACTGGTTTTATAAAGGGGTTATTACTGGTTTTATAAAGGGGCTATGACTGGTTTTATAACAATGATATGACTGGTTTTATAACAATGATATGACTGGTTTTATAACAATGATATGACTGGTTTTATAAAGGGGCTATGACTGGTTTTATAAAGGGGCTATGACTGGTTTCATAAAGGGGCTATGACTGGTTTTATAAAGCGGCTATGACTGGTTTTATAAAGGGGCTATGACTGGTTTTATAAAGGGGCTATTACTGTTTTTATAAAGGGGCTATGACTGGTTTTATGAAGGGGCTATGACTGGTTTCATAAAGGGGCTATGACTGGTTTTATAAAGGGGCTATGACTGGTTTTATAAAGGGGTTATGACTGGTTTCATAAAGGGGCTATGACTGGTTTTATAAAGGGGCTATTACTGGTTTTATGAAGGGGCTATGACTGGTTTTATAAAGGGGCTATAACTGGTTCTATAAAGGTGCTATTACTGGTTTTATAAAGGGGCTATGACTGATTTTAAAAAGGGCTGTTACTGGTTTTATAAAGGGGCTATGACTGGTTTTATAAAGGGGCTGTTACTGGTTTTATAAAGAGGCTATGACTGGTTTTATAAATTGGCTATGACTGGTTTTATAAAGGGGCTTTGACTGGTTCTATATAGTGGCTATTACTGGTTTTATAAAGGGGCTATTACTGGTTTCATAAAGGGGCTATAACTGCTTTTATAAAGGAGCTATGACTGGTTTTATAAAGGGGCTATGACTGGTTTTATAAAGGGGTTCTATAAAGGGGCTATGACTGGTTTTATAAAGGGGCTATGACTGGTTTTATAACAATGATATGACTGGTTTTATAAAGGGGCTATTACTGGTTTCATAAAGGTCTTATGACTGGTTCTATAAAGGTCTTATGACTGGTTTCATAAAGGGGCTATGACTGGTTTCATAAAGGGGCTATGACTGGTTTTAAAATGGGCTATTACTGGTTTCATAAAGGTCTTATGACTGGTTTTATAAAGGTCTTATGACTGGTTTTATAAAGGGGCTATTACCGGTTTTATAAAGGGGCAATGCCTGGTTCTATAAAGGTCTTATGACTGGTTTATAAAAGGGCTATTACTGGTTTTATAAAGGGGTTATTACTGGTTCCATAAAGGGGCTATTACTGGTTTCATAAAGGGGCTATGACTGGTTTTGTAAAGGGGCTATGACTGGTTTTATAAAGGGGCTATGACTGGTTTCATAAAGGGGCTATGACTGGTTTTATAAAGGGGCTATGACTGGTTTTATAAAGGGGCTATGACTGGTTTCATAAAGGGGCTATGACTGGTTTTATAAAGGGGCTATGACTGGTTTTATAAAGGGGCTATGACTGGTTTTATAAAGGGGCTATGACTGGTTTCATAAAGGGGCTATGACTGGTTTTATAAAGGGGCTATGACTGGTTTTATAAAGGGGCTATGACTGGTTTCATAAAGGGGCTATGACTGGTTTCATAAAGGGGCTATGAATGTGTTACTGATTTGATTCTGTGTTGAATCTATAAGTGACAGTGACTACAGACATACACTACATAACCAAAAGTGTGTGGACACCTGCTCATCGAACATCTCATTCCAAAATCATCGCCATTGATATGAGGTTTGTCCCCCCTTTGCCGCTATAACAGCCTCCACTCTTCTGGGAAGGCTTTCCACTAGATGCTGGAACATTGCTGCGAGGACTTGCTTCCATTCAGCCATAAGAGCATTAGTGAGGTCGGGCACTGATGTTGGGTGATTAGGCCTGGCTCGCAGTCGGCGTTCCAATTCATCCCAAAGGTGGTCAATGGGGTTGAGGTCAGGGCTTGTGCAGGCCAGTCAAGTTCTTCAATACCGATCTAGACAAACCATTTCTGTATGGACCTTGCTTTGTGCAGGGTGGCATTGTCATTCTGAAACAGGAATGGGCCTTCCCCAAACTGTTGACACAAAGTCGGAAGCACAAAATCGCCTAGAATGTCATTATATGCTGCAGCGTTAAGATTTCCCTTCATTGGAACTAAGGGGCCTAGCCAGAGCCATGAAAAAGAGCCCCAGACCATTATTCCTCCTCCACCAAACTTTACAGTTGGCACTATGCATTGGGGCAGGTAGCGTGCTCCTGGCATCCAACAAACCCAGATTCGTCCGTCGAGCTGCCAGATGGTGAAGCGCGATTCATCACTCCAGATAACGTGTTTCCACTGCTCCAGATTCCAATGGCAGCGAGCTTTACACCATTCCAGCTGACGCTTGGCATTGCGCATGGTGATCTTAGGCTTGTGTGCGGCTGCTCGGCCATGGAAACTCATTTCATGAAGCTCCCGACAAACAGTTATTGTGCTGACGTTGCTTCCAGAGGCAGTTTGGAACTCGGTAGTGAGTTTTGCAACTGAGGACAAAACATTTTTACTGACTTGTTGGAAATGTGGCATCCTATGACGGTGTCACGTTGCATGTCACTGAGCTATTCAGTATGGATCGTTCTACTGCCAATGTTTGTCTATGGAGATTGCATGACTTTGTGCTCAATATTATATGCCTATTAGCAACTGGTGTGGCTGAAATAGCCGATTCCACTGATTTGTGGGTGTCCAGATACTTTTGGTCATATACTGTATCTATAGCAACTGTCCATTACAATAACTCTAGTCGCTGGGAGGAAAGGTTGTTCAGTCAGACAGTGACTGAACTACGCTGAACATGCGCGTGCGCACACAAACACAAACACACACACACACACACAAACACACACAGTTTGTGTCTCACCAGAGGTCCTGTGAGTCTCAGTACATGGTAGAGTTCCTCTCTGTAGGCCAGGGGTATCCAGCGTCGGACACACACACAGCGGAACAGTCTGGAACTGACCACTGTCCCCGCCGGCTCCTCGCCTGTACCCCGCACCACCTCCGACAAGGCAACTACATCCCCAGCAACCAGGCCAGGCCCCGGCAATGAACCTACAAATTCTGCCTTCTCCATTCAGCCGAGAGAAAGAGACAGAGAGAGGGAGGGAGAGAGGGAGCGTGAGAGAGGGAGCATAAGAGAGGGAGAGGGAGCGTGAGAGAGGGAGAGTGAGAGAATAGGGAGTGAGAGAGAGAGAGAGAGAGAAAGAAAGGGGAAGCTAGAGGGGGACAGAAAGAGAGAGAGATTATGTGCCCTGTGAGGTAACGTAGCACAGTCAGTCAGTCAGTTCGTAGAGGCAGAGAAACACACACACACATCCCTGTAACTGATTAAATAGCTCCCAGAGGAACACAGGGGGCAAGAGAAGAAAGGAGAGAGCGAGAGAGAGAGAGCGAGAGAGAGCGAGAGAGAGAGAGAGAGAATCAAAGAGTAAGAGAGGGAGAGAGCCACAAACAGGCTCATGTTTTGTCGCTGTAAGTGGCCAAGCTAGGCTGAGGGGTGTGTGTGTTACAGGACTCAGTAATCTGTTGAGGAATGCCTAAGTGTCTGAGCCCTGATCTGAGTTGTGTGTTACAACATCTGATTAATGAATGACTGAGAATATGGCTGTAGCAGTGTGTGCCTGTGTGTGTGTGTGTGGTGTTGAGCCATCGACCCCGCCTCCTCTTGAATGCACTTTAACCTTTGATCTCACATGTTTTTATGTCAAATGGTTTTGTTATATTTCTACAAGTTTGGACACACCCAAGGATTTTCTTTATTTTTACTATGTTCTACATTGTAGAATAATAGTGAAGATCTCAAAACTATGAAATAACACATATGAACTCATGTACTGTACTAAATAAAACATATTTTATATTTGACATTCTAGTAGCCAATAAGTCTGGCTGCACAACAG
>NC_092156.1:1172500-1200000 GCF_045791955.1 Oncorhynchus clarkii lewisi
CATGAAGAACAAGGAACACACCAGGCAGGTCCGAGATATTGTTGTGAAGAAGTTTAAAGCCGGATTTGGATACAAAAAGATTTCCCAAGCTTTAAACATCCCAAGGAGCAGCAGGGACAGGGAAGATGGTTCAAATTGATGGGAAGATGGATGGAGCCAAATACAGGACCATTCTGGAAGAAAACCTGATGGAGTCTGCAAAAGACCTGAGACTGGGACGGAGATTTGTCTTCCAACAAGACAATGATCCAAAACATAAAGCAAAATCTACAATGGAATGGTTCAAAAATAAACATATCCAGGTGTTAGAATGGCCAAGTCAAAGTCCAGACCTGAATCCAATCGAGAATCTGTGGAAAGAACTGAAAACTGCTGTTCACAAATGCTCTCCATCCACCTAAGCTGTTTTGCAAGGAGGAATGGGAAAACATTTCAGTCTCTCGATGTGCAAAACTGATAGAGAGCAAAAGGTGGCGCTACAAAGTATTAACTTAAGGGGGCTGAATAATTTTGCACGCCCAATTTTTCAGTTTTTGATTTGTTAAAAAGTTTGACATATCCAATAAATGTCGTTCCACTTCATGATTGTGTCCCACTTGTTGTTGATTCTTCACAAAAAAATACAGTTTTATATTATATATGTGGTGTTCTGGTCCACTGGACCCCCCTATACATTTATATTATATATGTGGTGTTCTGGTCCACTGGACCCCCTATACATTTATATTATATATGTGGTGTTCTGGTCCACTGGACCCCCTATACATTTATATTATATATGTAATGTTCTGGTCCACTGGACCCCCTATACATTTATATTATATATATGTGGTGTTCTGGTCTGGACCCCCCTATACATTTATATTATATATGTGGTGTTCTGGTCTGGACCCCCTATACATTTATATTATATATGTGGTGTTCTGGTCTGGACCCCCCTATACATTTATATTATATATGTGGTGTTCTGGTCTGGACCCCCCTATACATTTATATTACATATGTGGTGTTCTGGTCTGGACCTCCCTATACATTTATATTATATATGTGGTGTTCTGGTCTGGACCCCCCTATACATTTATATTATATATGTGGTGTTCTGGTCTGGACCTCCCTATACATTTATATTATATATGTGGTGTTCTGGTCTGGACCCCCTATACATTTATATTATATATGTGGTGTTCTGGTCTGGACCTCCCTATACATTTATATTATATATGTGGTGTTCTGGTCTGGACCCCCCTATACATTTATATTATATATGTGGTGTTCTGGTCTGGACCCCCTATACATTTATATTATATATGTGGTGTTCTGGTCTGGACCTCCCTATACATTTATATTATATATGTAATGTTCTGGTCCACTGGACCCCCCTATACATTTATATTATATATGTGGTGTTCTGGTCCACTGGACCCCCCTATACATTTATATTATATATGTAATGTTCTGGTCCACTGGACCCCCTTATACATTTATATTATATATGTGGTGTTCTGGTCCACTGGACCCCCCTATACATTTATATTATATATGTAATGTTCTGGTCCACTGGACCCCCTATACATTTATATTATATATGTGGTGTTCTGGTCCACTGGACCCCCCTATACATTTATATTATATATGTAATGTTCTGGTCCACTGGACCCCCTATACATTTATATTATATATGTGGTGTTCTGGTCCACTGGACCCCCCTATACATTTATATTATATATGTAATGTTCTGGTCCACTAGACCCCCCTATACATTTATATTATATATGTGGTGTTCTGGTCCACTGGACCCCCCTATACATTTATATTATATATGTAATGTTCTGGTCCACTGGACCCCCTATATATTTATATTATATATGTGGTGTTCTGGTCCACTGGACCCCCTATACATTTATATTATATATGTGGTGTTCTGGTCTGGACCCCCCTATACATTTATTTATATATGTGGTGTTCTGGTCCACTGGACCCCCTATACATTTATATTATATATATGTGGTGTTCTGGTCTGGACCCCCCTATACATTTATATTATATATGTGGTGTTCTTGTCCACTGGACCCCCTATACATTTATATTATATATGTGGTGTTCTGGTCTGGACCCCCCTATACATTTATATTATATATGTAATGTTCTGGTCCACTGGACCCCCTATACATTTATATTATATATGTGGTGTTCTGGTCCACTGGACCCCCTATACATTTATATTATATATGTGGTGTTCTGGTCCACTGGACCCCCTATACATTTATATTATATATGTGGTGTTCTGGTCTGGACCCCCCTATACATTTATTTATATATGTGGTGTTCTGGTCCACTGGACCCCCCTATACATTTATATTATATATGTAATGTTCTGGTCCACTGGACCCCCTATACATTTATATTATATATGTGGTGTTCTGGTCCACTGGACCCCCTATACATTTATATTATATATGTGGTGTTCTGGTCTGGACCCCCCTATACATTTATTTATATATGTGGTGTTCTGGTCCACTGGACCCCCTATACATTTATATTATATATATGTGGTGTTCTGGTCTGGACCCCCCTATACATTTATTTATATATGTGGTGTTCTGGTCCACTGGACCCCCTATACATTTATATTATATATGTGGTGTTCTGGTCTGGACCCCCTATACATTTATATTATATATGTGGTGTTCTGGTCTGGACCCCCTATACATTTATTTATATATGTGGTGTTCTGGTCCACTGGACCCCCTATACATTTATATTATATATATATATGTGGTGTTCTGGTCTGGACCCCCTATACATTTATATTATATATGTGGTGTTCTGGTCCACTGGACCCCCTATACATTTATATTATATATGTGGTGTTCTGGTCTGGACCTCCCTTATACGTTTATATTGTCACGATTCTTCAAAGTCGAACCCAGAAGCAGACCAGGACAAGGAGAGTAGAAAAAAGGTGAGTATTTATTTACAAGTGAATGGGTAGATATATCCAGGTGGTGTAGCGGGTAGCGGTGATGAGTTGATGGGAGTAAATAGGTGGATCCAATGGGGAAGCGGAATCTTCTGACGACCAGGCGGGAATGGGGTAAATGATCCGGGTGAGTAACTGAAGACAGAACAAACAGAGGTAAGTTCAAGGCAAGCAATACGTAACAAACAACAAAACAACTTCTATCCAACTTGAGGCTGATACTCTGGCACAACATACTGTTCATGGCTAACGATCCGGCAGGGAATGGATGTCAGGTCCGGGCTTATGAAGAAGAGAGATGATGATCAGGACCAGGTGTGCAGATAGCTGATGGGATACAGGTGCGGGTAATCAGAAACCCCAACTGGCTACATTGCCCGGCAACCAGACAGGGTGCGTTCCAGGACGCCGGAAAAACTCTCCAGGACAGAACATAGGTAAAAAACAGACTCAGGAAACGGGATTCGTGACATATATGATATATGTGGTGTTAGAGGAGAGGTAATAAACAGGTGATGAGTGAGTCCAGGTAAACAGAACAGGGAACTGACACATATAGGGGAGGTAATAAACAGGTGATGAGTGAGTCCAGGTGATCAGAGCAGGGAACTGACACATATAGGGGAGGTAATAAACAGGTGATGAGTGAGTCCAGGTGATCAGAGCAGGGAACTGACACATATAGGGGAGGTAATAAACAGGTGATGAGTGAGTCCAGGTGATCAGAGCAGGGAACTGACACATATAGGGGAGGTAATAAACAGATGATGAGTGAGTCCAGGTAAACAGAACAGGGAACTGACACATATAGGGGCGGTAATAAACAGGTGATGAGTGAGTCCAGGTGATCAGAGCAGGGAACTGACGCATATAGGGGAGGTAATAAACAGGTGATGAGTGAGTCCAGGTGATCAGAGCAGGGAACTGACACATATAGGGGAGGTAATAAACAGGTGATGAGTGAGTCCAGGTGATCAGAGCAGGGAACTGACACATATAGGGGAGGTAATAAACAGGTGATGAGTGAGTCCAGGTGATCAGAGCAGGGAACTGACACATATAGGGGAGGTAATAAACAGGTGATGAGTGAGTCCAGGTGATCAGAGCAGGGAACTGACACATATAGGGGAGGTAATAAACAGGTGATGAGTGAGTCCAGGTGATCAGAGCAGGGAACTGACACATATAGGGGAGGTAATAAACAGGTGATGAATGAGTCCAGGTGATCAGAGCAGGGAACTGACACATATAGGGGAGGTAATAAACAGGTGATGAGTGAGTCCAGGTGAACAGAGCAGGGAACTGACACATATAGGGGAGGTAATAAACAGGTGATGAGTGAGTCCAGGTGATCAGAGCAGGGAACTGACACATATAGGGGAGGTAATAAACAGGTGATGAGTGAGTCCAGGTGATCAGAGCAGGGAACTGACACATATACTGGAGGTAATAAACAGGTGATGAGTGAGTCCAGGTGATCAGAGCAGGGAACTGACACATATAGGGGAGGTAATAAACAGGTGATGAGTGAGTCCAGGTGATCAGAGCAGGGAACTGACACATATAGGGGAGGTAATAAACAGGTGATGAGGAACTGACACATATAGGGGAGGTAATAAACAGGTGATGAGTGAGTCCAGGTGATCAAAGCAGGGAACTGACACATATAGCGGAGGTAATAAACAGGTGATGAGTGAGTCCAGGTGATCAGAGCAGGGGAACTGACACATATAGGGGAGGTAATAAACAGGTGATGAGTGAGTCCAGGTGATCAGAGCAGGGAACTGACACATATAGGGGAGGTAATAAACAGGTGATGAGTGAGTCCAGGTGATCAGAGCAGGGGAACTGACACATATAGGGGAGGTAATAAACAGGTGATGAGTGAGTCCAGGTGATCAGAGCAGGGAACTGACACATATAGGGGAGGTAATAAACAGGTGATGAGTGAGTCCAGGTGATCAGAGCAGGGAACTGACACATATAGGGGAGGTAATAAACAGGTGATGAGTGAGTCCAGGTGATCAGAGCAGGGAACTGACAAATATAGGGGAGGTAATAAACAGGTGATGAGTGAGTCCAGGTGATCAGAGCAGGGAACTGACACATATAGGGGAGGTAATAAACAGGTGATGAGTGAGTCCAGGTGATCAGAGCAGGGAACTGACACATATAGGGGAGGTAATAAACAGGTGATGAGTGAGTCCAGGTGATCAGAGCAGGGAACTGACACATATAGGGGAGGTAATAAACAGGTGATGAGTGAGTCCAGGTGATCAGAGCAGGGAACTGACACATATAGGGGAGGTAATAAACAGGTGATGAATGAGTCCAGGTGATCAGAGCAGGGAACTGACACATATAGGGGAGGTAATAAACAGGTGATGAGGAACTGACACATATAGGGGAGGTAATAAACAGGTGATGAGGAACTGACACATATAGGAAAGGTAATAAACAGATGATGAGTGAGTCCAGGTGAACAGAACAGGGAACTGACACATATAGCGGAGGTAATAAACAGGTGATGAGGAACTGACACATATAGGAAAGGTAATAAACAGATGATGAGTGAGTCCAGGTGAACAGAACAGGGAACTGACACATATAGCGGAGGTAATAAACAGGTGATGAGTGAGTCCAGGTGAGTCCAATATCCCTTATGCACGTGACGAGGGAAGGCAGGTGTGCGTAATAGATGGCAGGGGTGCGTGATGCAGGGCAGCCTGGCACCCTCAAGCCCCGGGGGGGAGGGGGGAGAAGAGCGGGATCCGACGTGACAGTACCCCCCCCCCCACCCCCCCCTCTAAGGGCGCCGGGGCAAACCCACCTTGTCGAACCGGCATGGGCGCTGGGCATGGGCGCTGGGCAAGCCGGTTGGGGCGTGGAAGCCCGACAAACCGGCAAGAGCGTGGGAGCCTGGCAATCCGGCTGAGGCAAGACGCCTGAGAAATGTATCTGAAAATATTACAAAAACAAGCAACACCCAAACATGACTGAGAGTAAGACAGGGGAACCTATCTCAAAACGAAAACGTGATTCTTCTACTGACACAGACAATTTAATATTTTCACCACCGGGAATGGTAAAGGTCAAAACCGATCTGTTAAAATCAAAAAATGACAAACTGGGTATACTTGAATTAGTCAGTAAGGATATAAAAGAGTTGAAGGCCTCGAGATGAGTGATGAAAAAGCTGCTACATTGGAGAAAGATACATACAAGCTAAAAGGGACAGTCAGTAAGATTGAAACGGAGGTGAATTAACTTCAAAAGGAGAACACTGTTCTGAGAGAAGCCTTACTGGACATACAGACTAGATCCATCAGAGAGAATCTGGTACTTCAGATTCTCCTGAATCTGTAGTGTGAGAGTTCCTCCTTACAGCGCTTCAGATTCCACACAAAGCTGGAACGTGTACACCGCTTCGGACAGAGAGGGCAGAACGCCCAATCATTACCCTATTTGCTTCCTTTAAGGATAAAATAACAGTTAAAATCAGTTAAAGAGACTTGCTGGGACCCAAATTGGCATGAATGATCAGTTCCCGATGGAAATTGCAGAATGGCGTCAAGTTCTGTATCCAATTCAAGGAAAATAGATGAAAAGGGAAACGAGTAGCTCTCGTTGTTGATAAACTATATATTGATAACCAGTTGTTCAGAGACACAAAGACTACTCCATGGTTATTTAAAAAAATACAAAGTTCTTATAGACGAGGAAAATAATGAAACACAATTCTAGCCCAGTTATGGATTGTAATAATACAATAAAAATACAGCTTTTCTATACATATTGAAATATAACTAATTGGAACACAAAAGCACTAATTCCACATGGTGAAGATAAAAACTCTGTAAACAGAAGGCACAGTATGTGTGGATGGTGTGGTGTTTATTACTTGTTATGTTTGGGAAAGTGTGGCGGTGAGTGAGAAAGGAAATGGTTGCATATCCCAGAACCAATGTGTTGCTGTGGTTGTGAGAGAGCTTTCAATGTTGTTCAGATGATGGATATACTATTTATAATGAATTATATGTCTTATGTATTTATTGTCCTATCATGGTGGAACAGTGTTTTAAAATAAATTATAAAGTTATTTTTTTATTTTTTTAAATAAATCTTATTTATTTAGGATCCTATATTGATGGAACGGTCCACAACCCTATACCCTAGACACCCACCTGAATGACCCAGATACTAAGGAGAAGTCCCTAACTGTTTTATGGGCCTGCTGTAAGCAGTCTGTATGCAGCCAAAATGCAGTCAAGAGACTAAGAGCAGCACTGCCCCCTTAAGATTCTGAGCCTGCTTGGCAGGGTTGGTCCTGCAAAGCCAACACCCCCTAAAGGGAGAGCATAATATACAAGGACATTCTCAAAGCTGCTAATGAGAACCTTGACGACCTTGTACATAGCCGGTGGGGATTCCGGTGGGGTGCCCCCACCCAGGCAGTGGCAGTGCTGGCAACACTAGCTGCAGTAACCCATGGAGAGGGGGTCACACTAGGACATTCAGAGAGGGGGTATATTATTGTGGCCCTGGTGGCACAAAATCAAAAGTCTGACTGCATGGAGATGGTTGGGAATATGGTCAATACGGGTGACAGTATTGTGGGTGTTTCAGGGAAAAGGTGAACATTTGACCTCCATCATCTAATTATTTTAGCAAAAATATATATTTTTAATTTACAATCTGTAGAAGCTGTGAGAATAGAAAGGTTCAACCAGCCCCAGGACCAGGACCAGCCTGTCAGCAACCAGCCCCAGGACCAGCCTGTCAGCAACCAGCCCAAGGACCATCCAGTCAGCAACCAGCCCCAGGACCAGCCTGTCAGCAGCCAGCCCCAGAACCAGGACCAGCCTGTCAGCAACCAGCCCCAGGACCAGCCCATCAGCAACCAGCCCCAGGACCAGGACCAGCCCCAGGACCAGCCCGTCAGCAACCAGCCTGTCAGCAGCCAGCCCGGGACCAGCCCATCAGCAACCAGCCCATCAGCAACCAGCCCCAGGACCAGCCCATCAGCAACCAGCCCCAGGACCAGGACCAGCCCCAGAACCAGCCTGTCAGCAACCAGCCCCAGGACCAGCCCATCAGCATCCAGCCCATCAGCAACCAGCCCCAGGACCAGCCCATCAGCTACCAGCCCCAGGACCAGCCTGTCAGCAGCCAGCCCCAGGACCAGCCCATCAGCAACCAGCCCCAGAACCAGCTCGTCAGCAACCAGCCCCAGGACCAGCCCATCAGCAACCAGCCTGTCAGCAACCAGCCCCAGGACCAGCCTGTCAGCAACCAGCCCGTCAGCAACCAGCCCCAGGACCAGCCCATCAACAACCAGCCCCAGAACCAGCCCGTCAGCACCAACCCCAGGACCAGCCTGTCAGCAACCAGCCCCAGGACCAGCCTGTCAGCAGCCAGCCCCAGGACCAGCCTGTCAGCAGCCAGCCCCAGGACCAGCCCGTCAGCAACCAGCCCCAGGACCAGCCAGTCAGCAACCAGCCCCAGGACCAGCCCATCAGCAACCATGCCCAGGACCAGCCCATCAGCAGCCAGCCCCAGGACCAGCCCGTCAGCAACCAGCCCCAGGACCAGCCAGTCAGCAGCCAGCCCCAGGACCAGCCCATCAGCAACCAGCCCCAGGACCAGCCTGTCAGCAGCCAGCCCCATGACCAGCCCATCAGCAGCCAGCCCCAGGACCAGCCCGTCAGCAACCAACCCCAGGACCAGCCCCAGGACCAGCCCGTCAGCAACCAGCCCCAGGACCAGCCTGTCAGCAGCCAGCTCTCTCATCCATTTATATGCAGATGATACAGTCTTATACTCAGCTGGTCGCTCCCCGGATTTTGTGTTAAATGCTCTACAACAAAGCTTTCTTAGTGTCCAACAAGCTTTCTCTGCCCTTAAACTTGTTCTGAACACCTCCAAAACAAAGGTCATGTGGTTTGGTAAGAAGAATGCCCCTCTCCCCACAGGTGTGATTACTACCTCTGAAGGTTTAGAGCTTGAGGTAGTCACCTCATACAAGTACTTGGGAGTACGGCTAGACAGTAGACTGTCCTTCTCTCAGCACATATCAACGCTGCAGGCTAAAGTTAATTCTAGACTTGGTTTCCTCTATCGTAATCGCTCCTCTTTCACCCCAGCTGCCAAACTAATCCTGATTTAAATGACCATCCTACCCATGCTAGATTACGGGACATAATTTATAGATTGGCAGGTAAGGGTGCTCTCGAGCGGCTAGATGTTCTTTACCATTCTGCCATCAGATTTGCCACCAATGCTCCTTATAGGACACATCACTGCACTCTATACTCCTCTGTAAACTGGTCATCTCTGTATACCCGTCTCAAGACCCACTGGTTGATACTTATTTATAAAACCCTCTTAGGCCTCACTCCCCTCTATCTGAGATATGTACTGCAGCCCTCATCCTCCACATACAACACCCGTTCTGCCAGTCACATTCTGTTAAAGGTCCCCAAAGCTAAGAAACATGAGCAATGGACATTAGACTGGTGGAAATCTGTCCTTTGGTCTGTTGAGATTTTTAGGATCCAACCTCTGTGTCTTTGTGAGACGCAGAGTTGGTGAACGGATTATCTCCGCGAGTGTGTTTCCCACCGTGAAGCATGGAGGAGGAGGTGTGACGGTGTTGGGGTGCTTTGCTGGTGACACTCTCCGTGATTTATTTAGAATTCAAGGCACACTTAAAACTTCTTAAAGCTAGGGGGCAGAATTTTCACTTTTGGATAAATAGCGTGCCGAATTTCAACTTCCTGCTACTCATGCCAGGAATATAAGATATGCATATTTATTCATAGATTTGGATAGACAACACTCTGAAGTTTCTAAAACGGTTTGGATCATGTCTGTGAGTATAACAGAACTTACAGTGGGGCAAAAAAGTATTTAGTCAGCCACCAATTGTGCAAGTTCTCCCACTTAAAAATATGACAGAGGCCTGTAATTTTCATCATAGGTACACTTCAACTATGACAGACAAAATGAGAAGAAAAAAATCCAGAAAATCACATTGTAGGATTTTTAATGAATTAATTTGCAAATTATGGTGGAAAATAAGTATTTGCAAGTGGTACCGGAGCTCCAAGTCTCGGTCCAAAAGACTTCTTAACAGCTTCTACCCCCAAGCCATAAGACTGCTGAACAGCTAACAGTGCTACTCACTGTTTATTATCTATGAACAGTCACTTTAGCCCTACCTACATGTACATATGATCTCAATTACCTCGATTAACAATGACCCCAAGCATATTTCCAAAGTTGTGGCGAATTGGCTTAAGGACAACAAAGTCAAGGTATTGGAGTGGCCATCACAAAGCCCTGACCTCAATCCAATAGAACATTTTTGGGCAAAACTGAAAAAGCGTGTGCGAGCAAGGAGGCCTACAAACCTGACTCAGTTACACCAGCTCTGTCAGGAGGAATGGGACAAATTCACAACTTATTGTGGGAAGCTTGTGGAAGGCTAACTGAAGCATTTGACCCAAGTTAAACAATTTAAAGGCAATGCTACCAAATACTAATTGAGTAAACTTCTGACCCACTGGGAATGTGATGAAAGAAATAAACGCTGAAATAAATCATTCTCTCTACTATAGCCGCAGTCTGAGGTCCTGAACACTCTGGAGCAGGTTTTCAACTAATTGCAAAAATCGCTGAAGTTAGAGACTTTTATCTCCCTCACCAACTTCAAACATCTGCTATCAGAGCAGCTAACCGATCGCTGCAGCTGTACATAGTCTATCGGTAAATAGCCCACCCAATTTACCTACCTCATCCCCATACTGTTTATATTTATTTACTTTTCTGCTCTTTTGCACACCAATATCGCTACCTGTACATGACCATCTGATCATGTATCACTCCAGTGTTAATCTGCAAAATTGTAATTATTCTCCTACCTCCTCATGCCTTTTGCACACAATGTATATAGACTCTCTCTTTTTTCTACTCTGTTATTGACTTGTTAATTGTTTACTCCATGTGTAACTCTGTGTTGTCTGTTCACACTGCTTTATCTTGGCCAGGTCGCAGTTGTAAATGAGAACTTGTTCTCAACCAGCCTACCTGGTTAATTAAATAAAGGTGAAATAAAAAATTCAATAAATATTCTAACCTATCACATTCTTGGTTTGGTGATCCTAATTGACCTAAATCAGGGAATTTTTACTGGGATTAACTGTCAGGAATTGTGAAAAACTGAATTTAAATGTATTTGGCTAAGGTGTATGTAAACTTCCCACTTCAACTGTATCACGGTAACAGTAACTGATGTATCCCAGTGCATTCAGAAAGTATTCATTTTGTTATGTTACAGCATTATTCTAAAATTGATTGCATTGTTTTTTCCCCTCATCAATCCACACACAAACACCCTTAATGACATCACAATACCCCTTAATGACATTACAATACCCCTTGTGACATCACAACACCCCTTAATGACATTACAATACCCCATAATGACATCACAATACCCCTTAATTACGTCACAATACCCCATAATGACATCACAATACCCCTTAATGACATCACAATACCCCATAATGACAAACCAAAAACAGGTTATTAGAAATGTTTGTACATTTTATTCAGACCCTTTACTCAGTACTTTGTTGAAACCCCTTTGGCAGCGATTACAGCATCGAGTCTTCTTGGGTTTGACGCTACAAGCTTGGCACACCTGTATATGGGGAGTTACTCATTCCTCTCTGCAGCTCCTTTCATGCTCAGGTTGGATGGGGAGTGTTGCTGCACAGCTATTTTCAGGTTTCTTCAGAAATGTTCGATCGGGTTCAAATCCGAGCTCTGGCTGGGCCACTGAAGGACATTCAGAGACTTGTCCCGAAACCACTCATGCATTGTCTTGGCTGTGTGCTTAGGGTCATTGTCTTGTTGGAAGGTGAACCTTAGCCGCAGTCTGAGGTCCTGAACACTCTGGAGCAGGTTTTCATCAAGGCTCTCTCTGTACTTTTCTCTGTTCATCTTTGCTTCGATTCTGACAAGTCTCCCAGTCCCTGCCGCTGAAAAACATCCCCACAGCATGAAGCTGCCACCACCATACTTCACTGTAGGGTGGTCCCAGGTATCCACCAGATGTGACGCAGAGCATTCAATCCAAAGAGTTCTATCTTGGTTTCACCAGACCAGAGAATCTTGTTTCTCATGGTCTGAAAGTCTTTAGGTGCCTTTTGGCAAACTCCAAGCAGGCTGTCATGTGTCCGTCTGGTTACTCAGCATCGCAGTGCTAGAGGCATCACTACAGACCCTGGTTCGATTCCATCTGAGTCAGGGTTTGGCTTTCATTGTAAATAAGAATTTGTTCTTAACTGACTTGCTTAGTTAAATAAAGGTTAAATAAAAAAATAGAAAAGGCCTGATAAAGAGTGGATCAAGAATATCTCTGCACTTTGCTTAGAGAATCTTGTTTCTCTTAGCTGCCTTTGGGCAACCTCCAAGCGGGCTGTAATGTGCCTTTTACTGAGGAGTGGCTTCTGTTTGGCCATAAAGGCCTGATTGGTGGAGTGCTGCAGATATGGTTGTCCTTCTGGAAGGTTATACCATCTTCACAGAGGAACTCTGTATCTCTGTCAGTGTGACCATTGGATTATTGGTCACCTTATTGGTCACCTCCCTGACCAAGATCCTTCTCCCCCGATGGCTCAGTTTTGGCCGGGCGTCTTGGTGGTTCCAAACTTCATTTCAGAATGATGGAGGCCACTGTGTTCTTAGGGACCTTCAATGCTGCGGAAATGTTTTGGTACCCTTTCCCAGATCTGTGCCTCGACACAATCCTGTATCAGAGCTCTACGGATAATTCCTTCGACTTCTTGGATTGGTTTTCGCTCTGACATTCACTGTCAACTGTGGGACCTTATATAGACAGGTGTGTGCCTTTCCAAATCATGTCCAATAAGTTACCACGGGTGGACTCCAAGCAAGTTGTAGAAACATCTCAAGGATGTTTCTTAAGGATGATCAATGGAAACAACACCCGAGCAACATTTTGAGTCTCATAGCAAAGGGTGTGAATACTTATGCAAATAAGGTTTTTATTTTGAAAACATTTGCAAAAATGTCTAAAAACCTGTTTTGTCATTTATAAGGTATTGTGTGGAGATTGATAATGAAAACATGTAATTTGATCCATTTTAGAATAAGGCTGTAACGTGACAAAATGTGGAAAAAGGGAAGGGGTCTGAATACTCTCTGAATGCACATGTATAACCTCAGTAAACATTTAATTTGGGAGGTATTTCATCTGTTACATGTGTCAAGTCTCCAAATTATTATTTATTATTATTATTAATAATATTACAAATACTATAATAATATAATAATATTATAGGTTATATAATATATATTATTATATATTATATTAAAAAATATTCCAAATCAGACATAAACAAACTTTCATGACATATAATTAGCCTCCCCATTATTTTGTATAAAATTGTGCAAACTCCAAACATATCGCAGTGCGTGTTGGGAAATCACTTCGCTCTGAAGCTTGCAGCCTTGCTGGCCCGGCTGAAGTGGCTATGTAAGAGTCAAATTTTCACTCCCTCAGCTTTGAAACACGAAGTTGCGCATGAATGTGTAAATGGAGGGCCAAGGATCGAGGAGAAGAGGATGTTTTGAAATCAGTGCCTCTGTCTTCTGAAGAGGTGGATATGGAGGGAACTTGCAGTGACATTCAATCATCTCTCCACTCTCTGCTCCCCAATATAATAATAATAATATATTACATTTAGCAGACACTTTTATCCAAAGCGACTCACAGTCATGCGTGCATACATTTTACGTATGAGTGGTCCCTGGAATTGAACCCACTACCCTGGTGTTACACGCAACATGCTCTACAAATTCAACAACAGAGGACCAACATAGCCCCATTCCACTCCCTCTTCCTCTTCTCCTGGGTCTGTCTCCTCTCCTCTCTTCACCCTCTCCTCCTCTCCTTCCTCTATAGTTTGAACCAGTTTTCTCTTCCTATCTTCTCCTCCCTTCACATCATCCCCAGTCCTCTCCTCCTCTCCTCCCTCTATGGTTTGTAGCAGGCAGAGCAGGTCACAGGTTGTGAGTCATTTAGTTTTGGAGAGATGGTGTCTGGGACCACTGACTTGAGGAAATCATTCTCTGTAGCCATGATGTGTTTCACCAGGAAGTTCGCTGCCTCGCTGATGTTGGTGTTTTCCTAAAGGGACACGGCAGAGTAAAACAACAAGGTTAAAAGCTAGTGGCTAGTTTCAGAGTACTCAGAGCTTTTGCCTTGTTAGGGTTAAACAAAAACAGGTGCTACGTTAACATGGTTCAGTTACTTATATAAACACATTTTCATTGTATGAAATGGCTATGTTTTTCTTGATCCTCACAGCGCATTCGGAAAGTATTCAGACCCCTTGACTTTTTGCTAATTTTTGTTACGTTACAGCCTTATTCTAAACTTGATTCAATTATAATTTTCCTCATTAATCTACAAACAATATACAATAATGACAAAGCGAAAACATGTTTTTAGAAATGTTTGTAAATTCATAACAATAAAAAAAACAGAAATACCTTATTTACATAAGTATTCAGCACCTTTGCTATGAGACTCGGGAATTTAGCTTCCAATGATCATCCTTGAGATGTTTCTACAATTTGAGTGAAGTCCATCTGTGGTAAATTCAATTGGTTGGATATGATTTGGAAAGGCACACACCTGTCTATATAAGGTCCCACAGTTGACAAGGCATGTCAGAGCAAAAACCAAGCTATTAGGTAGAAGGGATTGTCCATAGTGCTCCGAGACAGGATTGTGTTGAGGCACAGATCTGGGGAAGGGAACCAAAAATATTCTGCAGCATTGAAGGTCCCCTAGAACACAGTGGTCTCCATCATTCTTAAATGGAAGAAGTTTGGAACCACCAAGACTAGATCCTAGATCTGGATGCCCTGCCAAACTGACCAATCGGGGTGGAATCATGGAGGTGACCAAGAACCCAATGGTCACTCTGACAGAGCTCCAGTGTTTCTCTCTGAAAATAGCTGTGCAGCAGTGCTCCCCATCCAACCTGACAGAGCTTGAGAGGATCTGCAGAGAATAATGGGAGACACTCCTCAAATAAAGGTGTGCCAAGCTTGTAGTGTCATACCCAAGAAGACTCGAGGCTGAAATTGCTGCCGAAGGTGCTTCAACAAAGTACTGAGTAAAGGGTCTGAATGCTAAATGTGATATTTCGTTTTTTTATTTTTAAAAAGGTTTCTAAAAACCAGTTTTTTGCTTTGTCATCGTACGGTATTGTGATGTCATCGTGGGGTATTGTCATCTCATCGTGGGGTATTGTGATGTCATCGTGGGGTATTTTGTGAAGATTGATGAGAAAAAAACGTTCATCCATTTTAGAAGGCTGTAACGTAACAAAATGTGTAAAAAGCCAAAGGGGTCTGAAAACTTTCCGTATCCACTGTCCACAGGTAAAACAGCCTGGTTCAACTGATTTAGAGGCAGTGGAAATGTAGGGTTAACCCTAACCCTAACCCTAACCCATGACCTCAATGACCTCTGACCCCTGTAGAACCTCCTAACCCTAAACCCTATCCCTAACCTTAACCCTAACCCTAAACCCTATTCCTAACCTTAACCCTTAACTTAACCACTCAGAATTAATACCTAAACTAAAGTTTTAGTTTCACTTTGTGGAATTTGACTGAGAGCTGAGAAACGGCTGCACATGGCGTAATTCTGTTGCTGCAGTTACACCATGTTGTTACACCAGGTTGTTACACCAGGTTGTTACACCAGGTTGTTACACCATGTTGTTACACCAGGTTGTTACACCAGGTTGTTACACCAGGTTGTTACACCAGGTTGTTACACCAGGTTGTTACACCAGGTTGTTACACCAGGTTGTTACACCAGGTTGTTACACCAGGTTGTTACACCAGGTTGTTACACCAGGTTGTTACACCAGGTTGTTACACCAGGTTGTTACACCAGGTTGTTACACCAGGTTGTTACACCAGGTTGTTACACCATGTTGTTACAACCTAAGAACAAATTCTTATTTACAATGACCTACCAAAAGGCAAAAGGCCTCCTGCGGGGATTAAAAATAAAAAATAAATACAATTAAAATATAGGACAAAAACACACAATATAGGTCAAAAGGGTCAGGGTTAGCTTGATTGAGCCTTTGAATGAAGATATTGAGATAAAACTGTCCAGTTTGAGTGTTTGTTGCAGCTCGTTCCAGTTGCTACCTGCAGCGAACTGAAAAGAGGAGCAACCCAGGGATGTGTGTGCTTTGGGGACCTTTAACAGAATGTGACTGGCAGAACAGGTGTTGTATGTGGAGGATGAGGGCTGCAGTAGATATCTCAGATAGGGGGGAGTGAACAGGTGTTGTATGTGGAGGATGAGGGCTGCAGTAGATATCTCAGATAGGGGTGTGTGAGGCCTAAGAGGGTTTTATAAATACGCATCAACCAGTGGGTCTTGCGACTGGTATACAGAGATGACCAGTTTACAGAAGAGTATAGAGTACTCTATGAGGAGTGAGGCCCATAGAGGGTGGCTGAATGAGGACACCACCCCATATAGCTGTTGTGCATGTTTTCTGTGTGTGTGTGCACATGGGTGCGTATGTGTGTGCATGTGTTTGTGCACATGGGTGCGTATGTGTGTGCATGTTTTCTGTGTGTGTTTGTGCACATGGGTGTGTATGTGTGTGCATGTTTTCTGTGTGTGTTTGTGCACATGGGTGTGTATGTGTGTGCATGTGTTTGTGCACATGGGTGCGTATGTGTGTGCATGTTTTCTGTGTGTGTGTGCACATGGGTGCGTATGTGTGTGCATGTGTTCTGTGTGTGTGTGCACATGGGCGCGTATGTGTGTGTGTGCACATGGGTGCGTATGTGTATGTGTGTGCATGTGTTTGTGTTCCCACCTTGGCTGAGGTCTCGAACCAGCCCACAAAGCCGTTGTCTTTACAGAACTGGTCCATCTTCACGCCGTTATTGGTCAGAACCTCCCGCCCCTGATCACATTTATTAGCCAGTAGGACCGTGGCAATGCTCTGTCCAATAGAGAGGTAAAAGACAAGAAGGTAATGTATGAACAGGATGATTTAAATAGTCCTTTACCATGGTAGAACCAACTCACTGTACTTCACTCACCTCTCTGTTGGTCAACATGAGTTTAGAGTCCAGGTCCTCCTTCCACTTGGTGATGGCTTCGAAGGTAGTGGGCCGTGTCACGTCAAACACGATGAACGCCCCCATGGCCTCTCGGTAGTACACACGGGTCATGTTCCCAAACCGCTCCTGACCTACAGGGGAGACAGAGACAGAGATATACTGTTGTTGTAACTGTTGGGATTTGAACCATGTTCTCCCACACAGTAACCAGAAATGTTCACCATTAGACCAAGAGGACATCCTTGTGATCAAAGGATGACAATTGGGTTCTATGTCTCAGGCAGAACCGCTCAGTAACATTATCTTCTATGTCTCAGGCAGAACCGCTCAGTAACATTATCTTCTATGTCTCAGGCAGGACTGCTCAGTAACATTATCTTCTATGTCTCAGGCAGGACTGCTCAGTAACATTATCTTCTATGTCTCAGGACCGCTCAGTAACATTATCTTCTATGTCTCAGGACTGCTCAGTAACATTATCTTCTATGTCTCAGGCAGGACTGCTCAGTAACATTATCTTCCATGTCTCAGGACCGCTCAGTAACATTATCTTCTATGTCTCAGGACCGCTCAGTAACATTATCTTCTATGTCTCAGGACTGCTCAGTAACATTATCTTCTATGTCTCAGGACCGCTCAGTAACATTATCTTCTATGTCTCAGGCAGGACTGCTCAGTAACATTATCTTCTATGTCTCAGGCAGGACTGCTCAGTAACATTATCTTCTATGTCTCAGGCAGGACTGCTCAGTAACATTATCTTCTATGTCTCAGGACCGCTCAGTAACATTATCTTCTATGTCTCAGGCAGGACTGCTCAGGAACATTATCCTCCATGTCTCAGGCAGGACTGCTCAGTCAGTTGAGAATGACACAAATATTAAGTTTGCTGCTTCAGTGTCTTTAGATATTTTTGTCAGATGTTACTATGGAATACTGAAGTATAATTACAAGAATTTCATAAGTGTCAAAGGATTTTATTGACAATTATATGAAGTTGATGCAAAGAGTCAATATTCACAGTGTTGACCCTTCTTTTTCAAGACCTTAGTTATCACTTTTGCCTTATGGCAAGGTGCTCCATCATGCTGGAAAAGGCATTGTTCGTGACCAAACTGTTCCTGGATGGTTGGGAGGAGTTGCTCTCGGAGGATGTGTTGGTACCATTCTTAATTCATGGCTGTGTTCTTAGGCAAAATTGTGAGTGAGCCCACCCCCTTGGCAACCCCACACATGAATGGTCTCAGGATGCTTTACTGTTGGCATGACACAGGACGGATGGTAGCGCTCACCTTGTCGTCTCCGGACAAGCTTTTTTCTGGATACCCCAAACAATCGGAAAAGGGATTCATCAGAGAAAATGACTTTACCCCAGTCCTCAGCAGTCCAATCCCTGTACCTTTTGCAGAATATCAGTCTGTCCCTGATGTTTTTCCTGGAGAGAAGTGGCTTCTTTGCTGCCCTTCATGACACCAGGCCATCCTCAAAAAGTCTTCGCCTCACTGTGTGTGCAGATGCACTCACACTTGCCTGCTGCCATTCCTGAGCAAGCTCTGTACTGGTGGTGCCCCGATCCTGCAGCTGAATCAACTTTAGGAAACGGTCCTGGCGCTTGCTGGACTTTCTTGGGTGCCCTGAAGCCTTCTTCACAACAATTGAACCGCTCTCCTTGAAGTTCTTGATGATCCGATAAATTGTTGATTTAGGTGTCAGCAATATCCTTGCCTGTGAAGCCCTTTTTGTGCAAAGCAATGATGACGGCACGTGTTTCCTTGCAGGTAACCATTATTAACAGAGGATGAACAATGATTCCAAGCGCCACACTCCTTTTGAAGCTTCCAGTCTGTTATTCAAACTTATTCAGCATGACAGAGTTATCTCGAGCCTTGTCCTCGTCAACACTCACACCTGTGTTAACGAGAGAATCACTGGCATGATGTCAGCTGGTCCTTTTGTGGCAGAGCTGAAATGCTTTGGAAATGCTTTTTGGGGATTCAGTTCATTTGCATGGCAAAGAGGGACTTTGCAATTAATTACAATTCATCTGATCACTCTTCATAACATTCTGGAGTATATGCAAATTGCCATCATACAAACTGAGGCAGCAGACTTTGTGAAAATGTGTATTTGTGTCATTCTCAAAACTTTTGGCCATGACTGTACTCTTAAAAACAGTCAGCTAGCTACAGCTCATTCCATTCTATTGTCTAGGGGACTAACAGCAAATCAGTGGATAATGTGGTTATATTAGTGGCCATTCCAGAGACAGTTAACAGTCTCCACATTCCATCTTGAACAGACCCATTCCAGAGACAGTTAACAGTCTCCACATTCCATCTTGAACAGACCCATTCCAGAGACAGTTAACAGTCTCCACATTCCATCTTGAACAGACCCATTCCAGAGACAGTTAACAGTCTCCACATTCCATCTTGAACAGATCCATTCCAGAGACAGTTAACAGTCTCCACATTCCATCTTGAACAGACCCATTCCAGAGTGAGTTAACAGTCTCCACATTCCATCTTGAACAGATCCATTCCAGAGACAGTTAACAGTCTCCACATTCCATCTTGAACAGACCCATTCCAGAGACAGTTAACAGTCTCCACATTCCATCTTGAACAGACCCATTCCAGAGACAGTTAACAGTCTCCACATTCCATCTTGAACAGACCCATTCCAGAGACAGTTAAGAGTCTCCACATTCCATCTTGAACAGATCCATTCCAGAGACAGTTAACAGTCTCCACATTCCATCTTGAACAGACCCATTCCAGAGACAGTTAACATTCTCCACATTCCATCTTGAACAGACCCATTCCAGAGACAGTTAACATTCTCCACATTCCATCTTGAACAGACCCATTCCAGAGACAGTTAACAGTCTCCACATTCCATCTTGAACAGACCCATTCCAGAGACAGTTAACAGTCTCCACATTCCATCTTGAACAGATCCATTCCAGAGACAGTTAACAACAGTCTTCACATTCCCAGTCATTACATAGGCTAGGCCCATTTAAGCAGCATATTCTGCAGGTCTGAGTCTGGTCTACTCACTGCCTTCCTGAAGACAAACAATGTATACGAAATGCTTCAGTCTGGTTTTAGACCCCATCATAGCACTGAGACGGCACTTGTGAAGGTGGTAAATTACATTTTAATGGCATCGGACCGAGGCTCCGCATCTGTCCTCGTGCTCCTAGACCTTAGTGCTGCTTTTGATACCATCGATCACCACATTCTTTTGGAGAGATTGGAAACCCAAATTGGTCTACACGGACAAGTTCTGGCCTGGTTTAGATCTTATCTGTCGGAAAGTATCAGTTTGTCTCTGTGAATGGTTTGTCCTCTGACAAATCAACTGTAGATTTCGGTGTTCCTCAAGGTTCCGTTTTAGGACCACTATTGTTTTCACTATATATTTTACCTCTTGGGGATGTCATTCGAAAACATAATGTTAACTTTCACTGCTATGCGGATGACACACAGCTGTACATTTCAATGAAACATGGTGAAGCCCCAAAATTGCCCTTCCTAGAAGCATGTGTTTCAGACATAAGGAAGTGGATGGCTGCAAACTTTCTACTTTTAAATTCGGACAAAACAGAGATGCTTGTTCTAGGTCCCAAGAAACAAAGAGATCTTCTGTTGAATCTGACAATTAATCTTAATGGTTGTACAGTCGTCTCAAATAAAACTGTGAAGGACCTCGGCGTTATTCTGGACCCTGATCTCTCTTTTGAAGAACATATCAAGACCATTTCAAGGACAGCTTTTTTCCATCTATGTAACATTGCAAAAATCAGAAACTTTCTGTCCAAAAATGATGCAGAAAAATGAATCCATGCTTTTGTCACTTCTAGGTTAGACTACTGCAATGCTCTACTTTCCGGCTACCCGGATAAGGCACTAAATAAACTTCAGTTAGTGCTAAATACGGCTGCTAGAATCCTAACTAGAACCAAAAAAATTGATCATATTACTCCAGTGCTAGCCTCCCTACACTGGCTTCCTGTCAAAGCAAGGGCTGATTTCAAGGTTTTACTGCTAACCTACAAAGCATTACATGGGCTTGCTCCTATCTATCTCTCTGATTTGGTCCTGCCGTACACACCTACACGTACGCTACGGTCACAAGACGCAGGCCTCATAATTGTCCCTAGAATTTCTAAGCAAACAGCTGGAGGCAGGGCTTTCTCCTATAGAGCTCCATTTTTATGGAACGGTCTGCCTACCCATGTCAGAGACGCAAACTCGGTCTCAACCTTTAAGTCTTTACTGAAGACTCATCTCTTCAGTGGGTCATATGATTGACTGTAGTCTGGCCCAGGAGTGGGAGGGTGAACGGAAAGGCTCTGGAGCAACGAACCGCCCTTGCTGTCTCTGCCTGGCCGGTTCCCCTCTTTCCACTGGGATTCTCTGCCTCTAACCCTATTACAGGGGCTGAGTCACTGGCTTACTGGGGCTCTCTCATGCCGTCCCTGGAAGGGTGCGTCACCTGAGTGGGTTGATTCACTGATGTGGTCATCCTGTCTGAGTTGGCGCCCCCCCCTTGGGTTGTGCCATGGCGGAGATCTTTGTGGGCTATACTCAGCCTTGTCTCAGGATGGTAAGTTGGTGGTTGAAGATATCCCTCTAGTGGTGTGGGGGCTGTGCTTTGGCAAAGTGGGTGGGGTTATATCCTTCCTGTTTGGCCCTGTCCAGGGGTGTCCTCGGATGGGGCCACAGTGTCTCCTGACCCCTCCTGTCTCAGCCTCCAGTATTTATGCTGCCGTAGATTATGTGTCGGGGGGCTAGGGTCAGTTTGTTATATCTGGAGTACTTCTCCTGTCCTATTCGGTGTCCTGTCTGAATCTAAGTGTGCGTTCTCTAATTCTCTCCTTCTTTCTCTCTTTCTCTCTCTCGGAGGACCTGAGCCCTAGGACCATGCCCCAGGACTACCTGACATGATGACTCCTTGCTGTCCCCAGTCCACCTGGCCATGCTGCTGCTCCAGTTTCAACTGTTCTGCCTTATTATTAATCGACCATGCTGGTCATTTATGAACATTTGAACATCTTGGCCATGTTCTGTTATAATCTCCACCCGGCACAGCCAGAAGAGGACTGGCCACCCCACATAGCCTGGTTCCTCTCTAGGTTTCTTCCTAGGTTTTGGCCTTTCTAGGGAGTTTTTCCTAGCCACCGTGCTTCTACACCTGCATTGCTTGCTGTTTGGGGTTTTAGGCTGGGTTTCTGTACAGCACTTTGAGATATCAGCTGATGTACGAAGGGCTATATAAATAAATTTGATTTGATTTGATTTGGTCTAGTCTGGTCTAGTGTAGTCTAGCCTGGTCTGGTGTAGTCTAGCCTGGTCTGGTGTAGTCTAGCCTGGTCTAATTTATTTTTTATTAATTTCTTTATTTCACCTTTATTTAACCAGGTAAGCTAGTTGAGAACAAGTTCTCATTTACAACTGAGACCTGGCCAAGATCAAGCAAAGCAGCGAGACAGAAACAACACAGAGTTACACATGGAATAAACAAGCGTACAGTCAATAACACAGTTTTAAAAAATGTCAATATACAGAGTGTGCATGAGGAGGTAAGGCAATAAATAGGCCTTGGTAGCAAAGTAATTACAATTTAGCATATTAACACTGGAGTGATAGATGAGCAGATGATGATGAGCAGATGATGGTGTGTAAGTAGTGATACTGGTGTGCAAAAAGAGCAGCAGAGTAAATAAAAACAATATGGGGATGAGGTAGGTAGATTGGGTGGGCTATTTACATATGGACTATGTACAGCTGCAGCGATCGGTTAGCTGCTCAGATAGCTGATGTTTAAAGTTAGAGAGGGAAATGTAAGTCTCCAACTTCAGCGATTTTTGCAATTCGTTCCAGTCACTGGCAGCAGATAAGTGATGGCTTTGGGGATGACCAGTGAAATATACCTGCTGGAGCGCATGCTACGGGTGGGTGTTGTTATCATGACCAGTGAGCTGAGATAAGGCAGAGCTTTACCTAGCATAGACTTATAGATGACCTGGAGCCAGTGGGTCTGGCGACGAATATGTAGCGAGGGCCAGCCGACTAGAGCATACAGGTCGCAGTGGTGGGTGGTATAAGGTGCTTTGGTAACAAAACGGATGGCACTGTGATAGACTACATCCAATTTGCTGAGTTGGAAGCTATTTTGTAGATGACATCGCCGAGTCGAGGATCGGTAGGATAGTCAGTTTTACTAGGGTAAGTTTGGCGGCGTGAGTGAGTGAAGGAGGCTTTATTGTGAAATTGGAAGTCGATTCTAGATTTAATTTTGGATTGGATATGTTTAATATGACTCTGGAAGGAGAGTTTACAGTCTAACCAGACACCTAGGTATTTGTAGTTGTCCACATATTCTAGGTCAGAACCGTCCAGAGTTGTGATGCTAGTCGGGCGGACAGGAGCGGCAGCAAATGGTTGAAAAGCATGCATTTGGTTTTGCTAGCGTTTAAGAGCAGTTGGAGGCCACGGAAGGAGTGTTGTATGGAATTGAAGCTTGTTTGTAGGTTAGTTAACACAGCCTTGGCCAGGTTGATGAAGACTGCTGCACAGTACTGTCTTTTATCAATTGCGGTTATGATATCGTTTAGTACCTTGAGCGTGGCTGAGGTGCACCCATGACCGGATCGGAAAAAAGATTGCACAGCGGAGAAGGTATGGTGGAATTCGAGATGGTCAGTGATCTGTTTATTAACTTGGCTTTCAAAGACTTTAGACTTTAGTCTAGTATGGTCTGGTGTAGTCTAGTATGGTCTGGTGTAGTCTAGTCTGGTCTGGTGTAGTCTATTCATGTCTGGTGTGGTCTTGTCTGGTCTGTCTGGTTTGTCTAATCGGGTCTGTCTAGTCTGGTCTAGTATGGTCTGTCTGGTCTGTCTAGTCTGGTCTGCCTGGTCTGTCTGGTCTGTTCTGTCTAGTTTAGTCTAGTATGGTCTGGTGTAGTCTAGTCTGGTCTTGTGTAGTCTAGTATGGTCTGGTGTAGTCTAGTCTGGTCTGGTGTAGTCTGGTGTAGTCTAGTATGGTCTGGTGTAGTCTAGTCTGGTCTGGTGTAGTCTGGTCTGGTGTAGTCTGGTGTAGTCTAGTGTGGTTTAGTGTAGTCTGGTGTGGTCTAGTGTAGACTAGTCTGGTCTGGTATGCTGTAGTCTGGTCTAGTCTGGTATGTTGTAGTCTGGTGCAGTCTGGTCTAGTCTGGTGCAGTCTGGTCTAGTCTGGTATGGTATAGTCTAGTCTAGTCTGGTATAGTCTGATCTAGTCTGGTGCAATCTGGTATAGTCTGGTCTGGTGTAGTCTGGTCTAGTCTATAGGCTCATCGTCATCATCATTTAAGTCATTTAGCAGACGTTCTTATCCAGAGCGACTTATGAGAGCGAGTGCATACATTTCCATATTGGTCTCCCGTGGGAATTGTGTAGTCAGCAAACCTGACGATGGTGTTGGACTCATGCGCACCCACGCAGTTGTGGGTGAACAGAAGGGAACTAAGGGGAACCCGTGTTGAAAATCAGTGTGATAGATCCATTGTTGCCTACCCTCACCACCTGGGGGTGGCCCATCAGGAAGTCCAGAATCCAGTTGCAGAGGGAGGTGTTCAGTCCCACGGTCCTTAGCTTATTGATGAGCTTGGAGGGAACTATAGTGTTGAATGTTGAGCTGTAGTCAATGAACAGCATTCAACACATTGGGGTGACAGGTAGCCTAGTGGTTAGAGCATTGGGCCAGTAACCGAAAGTTTGCTAGATCGAATCCCCAAGCTGACAAGTTCAAAATCTGTTGTTCTCCCCCTGAACAAGGCAGTTAACTGACTGTTCCTAGGCCATCTTTGTAAATAAGAATGTGTTCTTAAACTTCATTGGGATCAGTGTCCCATCTATGGGTCTGTTGAGCTAGCGTAGGCTAATGCGATTAGCATGAGGTTGTAAGTAACAAGAACATTTCCCAGGACATAGACATATCTGATATTGGCAGAAAGCTTAAATCTTTGTTAATCTAACTACAATGTCCAATTTACAGTAGCTATTACAGTAAAATAATACCATGCTATTGTTTGAGGAGAGTGCACAGTTTTGAACATGAAAAGTTATTAATAAACACTTTAGGAACGTGTGGGCAGTCTTGATACAAAATTCTGAACAGAAATTAGTTCATTGGATCAGTCTAAAACGTTGCACATACACTGATGCCATCTAGTGGCCAAAATCTAAATTGCACCTGGGCTGGAATAATACATTATGGCCTTTCTCTTGCATATCCTTGCTTCAGGACCTGAGTTACAGGCATCTAGATTTGGGTATGTAGTTTTTGGCAAAAATGGAAAAAAAAGGGCGGAACCTGCAAATTGGAGTGGGTCAAGGGTGTCTGGGATGATTGTGTTGATGTGAGCCATGACTAGCCTTTCATAGCATTTCATAGCTACAGATGTGAGTGCTATGGGGTGATAATCATTTAGACAGGTTACCTTGGTGTTCTTGGGCACTGGGACTATGATGGTCTTCTTGAAATACTATATCATGGTATTACAAACTGGGTCAGAGAGAGGATAAAAATGTCAGCAAAGACGCTTACCAGCTGAGTACGCATCCTGGAAATCCATCTGGCCCTGCGGCCTTGTGAATATTAACTAGTTTAAAGGTCTTACTCACATTGGCAACAGAGAGTATGATCACAGTCGTCCGGAAACAACTGGTGCTCCCATGTGAGGTTCAGAGTTGCTTGCCTCGAAGCGAGCATAGAAGGCATTTAGCTCGTCTGGTATGGGCAGCTTGCGGCTGGTTTTCCCTTCGGAATCCACGATAGTTTGCAAACACTGCCACATCCGATAAGTGTCAGAGCCAGCATAGTAAGATTCTATCTTAGTCCTGTACTGGCACTTTTCATGTTTGATGACTCGTCGGAGGTCGTAGTGGGATTTCTTATAAGCTTTTGGGTTAGTGTCCCGCTCCTTGCAAGCAGCAGCTCTAGCTTTTAGCTCAGTTGCCTGTAATCCATGTCTTCTGCTTGGGATATGTACGTACTGTCACTTTTAGGACAATGTCGTCGATGCACCTATTAGTGAAGGCGGTGACTGATCTGGTAAACTCCTCAACGCCGCCGGATAAATCCCAGAACAAATTCCAGTTTGTGCTAGCAAAGAAGTCCTGAAGTTTAGCATCCGCTTCATCTGACCACTTCCATATCGAGTAACTTGTACTTACCATCTTCTCCACTGCTGTCACTTCGATGGGGGGGTGCTCCCTCTGCTGTTTACCTAAAGTCCTCGATCACCTCCTTTGTTTTTTTTACGTTGAGTGAGAGGCACCACACTCTAAGTGCCCTCATCTCCTCCCTGTTGGCTGACTCATCATTGTTGGTAATCAAGCCCACTGCTGTTGTGTCGTCTGCAAACTTGATGATTGAGTTGGAGGGCAGTGTGTAGTGTGATGGCGATTGCATCGTCTGTGGACCTGTTGGGGTGGTATACAAACTGGAGTGGGTCTAGGGTGGCAGGTAAGTTGGAGGTGATATGATCCTTGACTAGTCACTTAATGATGACAGAAGTGAGTGCTACGGAGCGATAGTCATTTAGTTCAGTTATCTTTGCCTTCTTGGGTACAGGAACAATGGTAGCCATCTTGACGCATGTGGGGACAGCAGACTGGGATAAGGAGAGATTGAATATGTCCGGAAACACACCAGCCAGCTGGTCTGCGCATGCTCTGAGGACGTGGATAGGGATGTCGTCTGGGCCAGCAGCCTTGCGAGGGTTAACACGTTTAAATGTCTTTTTCTCGTTGGCCATGGAGAAGGAGAGGGGACCACAGTCCTTGGTAGCGGGCCGCGTCGGTGGAAGTGTATTATCTTCAAAGCATGCAGTTTGTCTGCTAGCAAGACGTCGGAATTCGTGATGTGGCTGGTTTTCTTTTTGTAGTCTGTAATTGCCTGTAGACCCTGCCACATACGTCTTGTGTCTGAGCCGCTGAATTGCGACTCCACTTTGTCCCTATACCAGGCCCATCAGGAAGTTCAGGATCCAATTGCAGAGGGAGGTGTTCAGTCCCAGGGTCCTTAGCTTAGTGATGAGCTTTGAGGGTACTATGGTGTTGAACGCTGAGCTGTGGTCAATGAATAGCATTCTCACATAGGTGTTAAGGCCAGGTGGGATAGGGCAGTGTGGAGTGCAATAGAGATTGCGACATCTGTGGATCTGTTTGGGCGGTATGCAAATTGGAGTGGGTCTAGGGTTTCTGGGATAAGGATGTTGATGTGAGCCATGACCAGCCTTTCAAAGCACTTCATGGCTACGGACG